>NC_058121.1:24112500-24297500 GCF_914725855.1 Thunnus albacares | reverse complement strand
AACTGCTTTAAAACAACTACGGCAACTAAAATTAAATTAATAATACAGTAAAATACATTAAATTAGATAAATTATGAAATCTCTGATCCTTGAGATGTTTAGTTTTTCTTTCAAACTGGTATTATTTTTTGCTTTTTACACAGTTGGTTCTTTTCGCCCCATTATAGAGTTTTCCTCATTATGTGTTCCCATTTTAAATGTTTGTTTATCTCCTCAATGTCACTGACTCCTCTTGTTAATGTAACGATCCCACAGGTTTATATTCTGACCACCAGTTCACATTATTTACACGTCGTTTCTGAGAAATCACATTTTGTCCCTGATTTCGGTGGCTGAAAATACTACAACACCCATGATCCTCTGCTGCCGTTGCTATTGAGAAGAAGCCGTGGGCATGAATCAGAATGTAATGAACACGTAAACAAAACGTGTCGCCATAGTTACTGAATTCACTCAAAAGTGACCCAGAAATTAAAAGTGAACTGATTTAATCTGCAGATTGTAAAACTGTTTTTCTCAACATTGTAATTTTTAGCTTCTGCGAGTCTGATTTCTGTGATTGGCTGTTTCATGCTGAAATGCACCTTGGGAGTTGTAGTTAAACTTCTGCCACCAAGTTTTTATGTTTTTATCAGAGAACCAAATATTTTCTAACACAGTTGTCACAGCATTTCATAAGATAACATTGATGTTTAATTGTTGTGTTTTCTTCTAATTTGTTGTTATATTTTATCCAGTGTTGTTGTGTTTTGCACCTCTGGGCCACCGTACCTTTCAAATCAAAATTAAATTTTATTATACAAAAGAGGAAAATCCTGTTTGTCTGAGGAGAAAATATTTTTAGAGTAAACAACAAAAGCTTTTTTTATTGTGTTTATGTTGTTTTTTAATTGTTAATTGCAGCAGGAATATTTATGTCTGGTTTTTTGGTTGAATATTGATGTATTTCAGTGTGGTTGTGATTCGGCAGATTACTGTCTGCATGAATACATGTTCGTTTTTTAACAAACATTTTTTAAGTGAAAGATTTTAACATTTGTAGAGTTTTGTTGCTTGTTTGTGTTCAGACTGGACTCAACTGCTGCTAATTTATGACTAATTTTCAATTAATCAGAATATGTAGACCCAAATGATGTAACCCAGCCTTGATGTGAGTGGATGTTTCTTCATATTCTTATTAATTTAATATAAAACAACACATTAAGGAGGCGGCGACAGCGCGTAAGTGTTAATTTGAATCGATTTCTGGCCCCATTTGATCAGACGTTGTATCAGAAGAACTCATTCCTTTACATGGATTCACTCTTTCTCCATAAAGAGCCTTTGACTCTCCAACCTTTCATCCAATCTGGCTGAAATTAGCTTCACATTAAAGCAGGCAGTTTGACCTTTGACCTCACAGTCACAGTGATAATAGTTTGGAGCTGAATCAAACCATCTGGCAGAAACAAAATCCCCCCGAGGCTCCATCAACCATCAATCAGCAGGCAGACGGGAATATAAATGAACTGCTTTATCTCAGCCAAACACACACACACACACACACACACACACACGCACACACACACACACACATTGATATTTAAATTAGGAGTGTGCAGTATGAATAAAGTCTAACACAACATTATGGAACCTGTGCGTCTCTGGGGGAGAAAACAGATAATACTTTAGATAAATAATGATAAATAAAATCTAAATTTGTGCTCTTGAATTCATAAATTAGTCTAATTTTGTATTTATTTGCATTTTTTTATTTTGATTGAATTAATCATTTGTTCACACACATTCACAGATTGTAATGTGAAACATTTTTAACATTTTGTTTAAGGTTAAAAGGTAAAAAAAAATATAAACATGAAGCTCCTTGTTCTGAAAAGTTATTTCAGATAATGGGATGTTTCAAGGAGTCGTTTTGGTTAAGATGTAATATTATTATATGATAATATTCTTACGTGGTTTGACCATGTGACCTCAGAACGACACATGGCGTTGTTTTCTAATCTGGCGCCTCTATCAGCATCGTCAGGACGACATCATCTGTCTGTGCTTCCCGAAACTGTTACACATCACTGTTCAACAATAATGATGTTTTATGATGTGACAACACTGTGGTTGAGGTCTGGTTAGGTTTAGGTAAAGATCATGGTTTGGGTTAAAATGATCACTTTGTTAAGGTTGGAGAAACATGTGGTGTGGGTTAAAGTTACTACTTCCTTAAAGTTAGGCCAACTTTGTCATCATGGCAACAATAATTAAGATTAGAA
The DNA here is from genome assembly GCF_914725855.1 of Thunnus albacares. Classification (NCBI taxonomy): domain Eukaryota; kingdom Metazoa; phylum Chordata; class Actinopteri; order Scombriformes; family Scombridae; genus Thunnus; species Thunnus albacares. The sequence goes on along the minus strand of NC_058121.1, from coordinate 24,295,236 downwards.
GACGATCGTAGTTTCGCTTTTTAAAAAGTGTCTCCTGTAACAAAGTCTGCTGTTGGGTTAATGCCTCCGTCCAGCCTCCTCCTCTGAATGAACGTATATATACGTCATCTGAACTGCATCACTGCTCAGGGTCATAATAATTACTAGATGGCATCTGTCACTCGAACGCAACTTCAAACTGTATGTTGTTTTTGAACAACTGACATTACAAACTGTAGTGTCGTTTTTCTTGGGAGGACAGTCTCCTCCTAGGTTTGTTTAAAGGAGTCAGTTAAGTTTTCTCTATGTAATATTTTATATGATTGTATTATAAATGGTGATACATCATGAGACATATATTTTATGTTAGGATTTTCCGTTGTTTGTCCGTACTTATTGTTGTTGCCTCTCTCGGCCAGGACGCTCTTTAAAAAAAAGTGAGGTTTTTCTGATTAAATGAAGGCTAAATTAAATACATAGAAAAAAAAAATGAGTTTATTTAAAGTAATTTTTATTTCAGTCAATAGTTTATCTTTAAGTTTTCACCGAGCCACTTGGCCTCACAAAATCTTTGTCCTTCAATCACGACAAACAGAGCAGAGACAGTTATGTGACCATTCAGAAGAAACAGCAGCCACACATAACTGGATTTGGGAAAATTTCACAATTTTATGGCTTAATTATACAGAATATTTTACTTATTTATATAATTAAGATATTTATAAAACGACTGGTCCTTCAATACACAATTAAAAGAAGAAACTGTAGAAACTCACCAGCTGACAGCGATGTGACATGTTCATCCTCTTACTGTTTACTGAGGACACACACACACACACACACACACACACACACACACACACACACACACAGAGTTTCAGAGCTGTTTGGGATGTTTTTGGAAACAAAGCGTGTCAGGTGTGTGTTAGTGTGTTTGCAGGTGAAGTGCAGTTCAGCACATTCCTGCTGTTCAAACACCGACCACATAGGTGTGTGTGTGTTTTTATTGCTATCTTTGTGAGAACATTTTGGTCCTCGTACTTCAACAGGACTGTTTGAACACTTAAACATATTTTTCTTGCTGTAATCATTCCTCCTGTTCATACTGACCATTACAGGATCTCTTCATAATGAACTTACAATGTAAGTGATGGGGGACAAAATCCACAGTCCTCCTTCTGTGCAAAAATATATTTCAAAGTTTATCTGAAGCTAATATGAGCTTCAGTGTCCAGATGAGTCAGATCAAGTAGATTTCCTTCAATAGTTATATAACTGAGCGGGACGCGTGCCTTTGTCCTGCAAGTCTTCAATTAATTTTTCCAACACATTCTTGGCATTTTTTCTTTAAAAAATATAGTGAAACAACTATATAAAATTAAAATACAATTGCTGATTAATTGTCTTCCGATCAACTTTATTAACTAAACATTGTAGTTCTACTTCAAACTCTGTCTGTATTACATTTTTACTTGGCTGTAAACTAATCAAAAGTTCATCTTCATGTGTTTGGTGCACATCCAGGACTGAAGAGACCTAAATCACCTGACTCACCAGAAAGCAGCTATTGTATCGGTCAGATAAAAAGTTACATTTTGCATTTAAAAAGTCACTTAAGCATTTTATTGTGAAGTCTAATTACGAATTAGGGCTGTAACACAAACTAGAAAATGCATTTCCTGCGTAAAATGCGTGTGAATGCTGACAGCTGAGATGAATCGTAAAGCGTTGCTGAAAATGCAGAAATCTGAAATGAATTTTATTTAAAAAAGCTGAAAGTTCAAATGCATTGCACTGCACTGCTGAAAAACCTGGAAGCTGCACTGTATTACTTTTACTATTAACTAAAATTGTAAACTAAACTACATTTTTGTTTTTTCATAAGTGTGGAATTCATCAGCTCAAAAAAAGTCAAGCTGGAAACAAATATTGGTATTACACATTATTTTTGGCATCAGTATTTCAGTTTAAGACATTTTAAAATAAGTGTTGTATAATAACATGACATGAAATGAATTTAGGCAGGATAGCATTGCAATAAACACATATTCAACAACATTTGTGAGGCCATTCAAGCTGTGGAAACATTTTGGGACTATAAATTCATTCGTTCATTCATTAATATGTTATTTTTAGGAACTTAGGGATCCCCCAACAGGGAAAAGGGCGAAGGCGGGTTGGGTGACTGCTGCCATCTGGCAGTGATATGGACTTATGGATGCTGTACTCCAGTGGCAGCACTCAATCAGCAAAACAGCACACATTAACACAGGAGATGATATTCTCCTGTTCTCCAATCTGAAGAGGCAGAAGCTGGGACATGGCCTGAAATCCATGCATCAAGGTCCTCTCAAAGTCCTACACATGTCTGAGAAGGAGTGGCCACCATACAGAAGGACAGTGGGACCTTGCAGAAAGTTAGTATTGTCGCCTGAAGCCAAACTACAGACAGAAACGTAAGTGTTGCTTCAGTATTTTATTAGTGGTTAGTTAATAGTGTTTATTCCAGCATAGCTGCTACACTGTTAGTGTAGCCATTGTGTTGACATAAGATGCCTATTATGTGTGACAACAATATTAATACATTGATTATAAATACACAGTGCTTAGTGCCTGTATAACTTCACAATTGAATAGCAGAATCCAAAACAACAACTGTATTTTTAGGATTCATTATGTTAGTAATGGTCCATATTTATGTGTTCAGATACACCAACTGAGAGGAGCAGTTGTGAGCAGAGGGAGCATCCATGTGCTCTTTCCGGTCCAAAGTGGGAGAAGAACTTGGGCCTTCTTCAAGATGAGCTTGTAAGCATTGTAAGATTGAAATTAAATGTCTTCTGTGCATAACTTCATCACAAAAACTGCTTTTTCTTTTTAGCTTAAGTACGTCCTAGACAGAAATGCACTTCAACAGCAAAATCCCTAAACCTTAAGTAGTCTGGGAGCAAACAGAAGGCTTTTACCCAGGCAGTGCGGCACCTTCCTCCCGTCAGGCACCACTTTCTGAAAAGTCCCAGTAAGGGTTCCAGGAAGTCCAGTCAGGATCTCTCAGCAGCGACCTCATCATCTTCAAGAAGGACGCAGACCAACCTCGTTGATGCTCTGATCACAAATCTGATTGTAAGAAAGCCACGATGGCCTTGCAGATCGAAGACGCCAACGCCCTGATCAAGCGCGTATCAGACAAAGCACAGGAAGAGATCAGCATCCTGGTCCCAGGTGTCACAAAAGTCAAGGACATCAAGGTGGTCAACAAGGGTGTCATTAAGGACCTTCTCACAGTGTGTGACTCTCCGCAACAGTTGGTGGAATCAGTGAAGGAGTCAGATCCTATATTCAATAGCGTTGTAGTGATTCATTTGAAAATCCATCTGAACACACTCATAGACCCTCCCCCAAAGAAGCCCAAGTCCAAGGTGACCAGGTTCGTCTCAGCTGTGGGCAAAGCATTATCCAAACCCTTTAGGATGTGCATCGGGGACACCAGCGAGCTTCAACAGCAGCAGCAAAGTCTGGTAGCTTTCAATTTTTACTAAATTTTACTTTATCATTCCACATAACCATAGTTATTACACGCATCCTCAACCCTTACAGTTACTAATCTCAGTTTTAGTATAAGTTTATAAAAAGAATATGAATGAATATAGAATGATTCCAACTTGTTGATATTTCATTTTCCATTAAACAGGGGCCACTAGACGACATGATGGCTGCAGTTACCTGGCTACATATCAATGCAGGGTTGCTCAGGGGGAAGGTGGCTGAGCCGAGTATGCTATCAAATCAGAAAATGGAACAGCAGGAGGTCCTGGAAAGGACCGTATTTTCCAATGATAGTGACATGACATCACAACAAAGGATCTCCTGCTGTTTGTTTTCGATTACTATAAGGATATGGACCTCTTCCAGACGGATGGCAGACGAGCAGGATTTTAGAATCTGCTGCATGTTTCTGGGTCGCTGGGATGACGACACACACCGAAGTCCAGTCCAACCTGGACTAGCCTTACCCTCGTCGAGTATATTTACATTACAGCTGTCAAGTCTTCAGTTTTTGTAAGGACTTTATGTCAGTGGTTTCTATCTAACCTTTTAATATCCTGTTTAATGTTAATACATCACTTATCTACTTTTTGTTTTAGATTTACAGTCCGCTAAACAGGACTGAATCATTGAGTATGAAGAAACCTGAACTGGTCAGTTGTGTTTACATCTCCCTGCTCATTCTTCTTAAGTCTGTTTACATTACACCTGTCCAGTCTTCACTCCTGGTAAGCAGCCTATATTAGTGGTTTCTATTTAAGTTTTTAATATCATGTGTCTTTAATGTCAATCCCTAACTTACCTCCTTTTTTCCCTACTTCCTGTCCTGTTGTTTCAGATTTAAAGTCCTCTAAACAGGACTGAATCATTGAGTAAGAAGAAACGTGAACCAGACTATAAGTCCTGCCCCCTCCATGTTAGCGGATGGGACATGAGCCAAACTAAAAAATCAAAGTACAAGTCAAATAAATTTTTCCCAAATATGGTTTCTGTCATTTTAGGTAGTTCTTATCATGCTGATGTTTGTCCAAGTACTATTTTTTCTGATAACTTATATACGATATATAAAAAGGGCGTTATGATTGACAGCTGTGACAGCTGCTCTCAAACCTCCATCAGGTGGCGGGACGGCTGAGCAGCTGTGTTCCGCAGGCCCGACTCAAGCAAGATGGCAGCTCCCAGGAAGGAGAAGTATTGGCTTCATTATGAATTCTGAGTTGTGTTGGCGATGGCTCGCAGTCTAAGAACAAAACTTGGTTTTACTTGTATTGAGTATTTTTTACATTGTTGTATTGGTACTTTTATTTAAGTAAAGGATCTGAGTACTTCATCCATCACTGATTAAGTGAGGTAAGGTATGTTTATGTTCTCTCAACAGAAGCCAAAAGACACAAGTGGCAGCATAGTCATGGTGGTGGTGATGGAGATGGCCAGAAGCAGCAGCAGCAGCAGAATCCTTGAAGTTCTCCTGGAAAGTGGCGAAATCTTAGAAATTGATGAGGCGGCATGGCAGCCATTTGACTGTGACTTAAAGAGAGAAAAAAATCAAGGTGGACATTAAAGTTCAAAGGAAAAGAATCACATACATTCAACATGCCATTAGGGAGTTATAATTTAGTTTGTTTGCTGAAAATGTATCGATCAATTTAGTTATTTATTCACATTTGCTTTTGTTTTATGATTTTTTTTAATTACTGTTAAGTTACTTCTTCTTACTATTTTTTTGAGCACGTTTTCTCATCTTTCCTGCCCATCCTTCACCAGCTAGTTGGCTCAGATGAAGTGAGGTTCTTGAATGTTTTGTAGCTTTCACTTATCCAGTTTATTGCAATAAAATAAGCTATTAGTAAATTTCCATTCGATTCTTGGTCTGTGTGACTTGGGGATAATTTTATGAGCTTCATTAATAACTCTGCTGGGTGTGCATTTTAGTGATTTCACTTAGTCTTAACATTGCATTGTTTTTATGCGAATGATAATTGAATAATTAAAAAAAAATAATGTTGTAGGATCATAATATGGTTGTTCTATCCTCATGTCATCACTTCATAAGCATAACGGGGTCAGTGTTCTTGTTTAATCCCCCATTACGTTTCCTGGGCACGAAATGGCACTTGAGACCTGAGACAGTGAAAAAGTGGTTGTTGTTTTCAAACTATAAGGTTAACGTAATGTTTTACTGTTTGTATGTTAAAACCTGTACGTCTCCCTGTTTCTACTACTTTCTACAATGTGCTTTGGCAATATTGTACTTCAGTATGGTCATGCCAATAAAGCCTCATTGAATTGAATTGAACTGAATTGAGAGAATGTCAGTTTTGCTGCTTTGTCGAGCTTGTCCACGGACAAACTAATTAAAAAAATAATTTAAGCTGAAATACAGGCTAACAAAGAAGAGGAAAGGAAATTCAGGGGTAAGCAACCGGACCTGACGTCTCTGTTCATGCTACCGTTAGCTAACTCGCTAACTTTAACAAGCCTGACTCAGGCTACTTTAGCTAACGTTAGCTACATCGAGCACAGTATAGGCTTGTTGCTTGATAGGCTACTCGCTTATTAGCTATTTCAGACTGATTTGGGTCTTTTAATCAAGTAACTCTTAAACTTTAAGACAGGATACTTTTTTATTTCAGAGTGTTTTTGTTCATTTAATCAAATAACTGTCAGTGTGCAGTGTTTCCCCCAGGTTGACTGCTCAGTGTGTGCGTGTGTGGGCAGACTCAGTCTCAGTCAGAAAGTTGGGAGACTCAGCAGCCACACATTTCTCCGTTCTCTGTTTCCGTTTAGCGTCTTCAGGTTCGACTAACCCGTTGTTTCTAACTTAACCTTCACTTTTCCAGCAGTTGGGGAAACAACAGACGAGATTTTCCTTGGTCCTGATAAGCTGCAGCATTTATTAACTGACAATTATGGCGAGGAAGCACTGGTGTAGCAAAGTGAAATACTAGAGAAACACAGTTTTTTTTTATGTGAAACTGCTTAATTCAGTGTTTTTTCCTGTTTTTATCACCGGGTCAGTTTGTTTTGGAGAGAAGGAGACCTCTGTGGATAATTCATCTCCTGGTAAAAACATCCTGAACGATGAACAGTGGAGTAATCTTAACCCGAAGAAGCTGGAAGAAGGCCCCTGACTATTGTGGAGAAATAATGGAAACTAATAAGAACCACCTGTCATAGTTTAATTGGTCTCTGGAGTTGTCTATACTAATGTGAACAGGAAAGTAAGCTTGATGAGCCTTGTGAGTGCTAGAAGTTTTTGGTATTTAAAAAGAGAGAAACAGATTTGATTTTGTTGATATTGCCAAGCTCTAATTTTCCATGCGAGCAGGGAGATCAGGCCTGAGCAAGAGCTATCTTGCTGAAGAATTTCTACTACAGGGTGTTTTCTTGCATACAGACTGGCATATATTATGGCTGTTCACTGTTCAATAACCCATAGTTGGGAAAAGCTGATATAATCATGTTGCATTGCAGTGGTGAACCAGCTCCAAGAGACTACCTGTTGTGATTCCAACCTTTCCTAAAGATGTCCAGATGAGGCTTGATGCCAAAAAACCATGTCACAAAGTGCCAAAACTACACAAGACAATAATTAGAGTGCTGTGCGAAATTATAGCAGAATACACCCTGTTATTACCACCTCTGCTACTACAACTTTAGTACTTGTGGCTTTCATAGATTGTGAAATAATCTTTAGACAAAATCACAAGGTTGACTGACAGTTTGTTGCTGCTTTTGAGCTAATTATCAAACCAATACAGACTATATTCAAGCTGCCAAGACACTAATCATGAAATACCCTTTCCTGAGAGATATGGAGGGGAATTGCTCTTTAAGTTGCTTTTTTTTTTTCTTTTTAAGTCATTGATTTATCTGTATGTATATATTTGCACAAAGTATTGTTACTTCATCTAAATGTGTTTAATTTTCTGGCACATGTTCTTAAAGAGAAAATTTAAAGCAGAATGTGCTTTAAAGGAGGAAACACTTCCAACTTAGCGAAGCACCTCAAAGACAGACATCCATTTTTAATCAAAGAATTCAAGGCGAGTGAGTTTAAGTTCATGTTAGTGTTACATTAACAACATATCCAAAGTGTTATCCTTGTTTGAGACAGCTGGCACTGCTGTGAAGCCTACTACATTTACATAAGATGTTTGCAATGGCTAAAGGCTAAAAGCTACGTGTTTAAGCTAACGTAATGTAACCATAGCATGTAGTAGTATGCTGTTGTCCTCACCATTTAGTCTGTGTTGTCTGTCATCGTAATACATTGGCATTTAAAATAAATACATCTGGACTAATTGTCCGTCATCATGTCAGTAAATTTAAACTACTGCTTGTACTCTTGAGTATATAGAGGTGTGTGTGTGTGTGTGTTAGTAAATTTTGTGTGTCGCTTCTACTGTTTTCTTAGTCATTGATAACTATACCTGATAACGGAAATCTCATGATTTTCCTTTCACAGAGAGGAGGATGTCAACCAGGAGAGGCAGGAGCAGTACTGTGGTATTGAATTTGGTATTGAGAATCGTGTAATTTCACTGGTATTGGTATCGACTACTAAATTATAAGTATACTATATAGTATGCTATAACAGTATACTATATATAAGTAATATATAAGTCAACATAATTTTTTATTTCACTCAGCAGTTTTTAGTTTGATTTTATTTTACAAAGCAACAGCTGTCAGTAACATAACTGGGATTAGGATTATTTCACAGTTTTATGGTAATATTACACAGAATATTTTGCCTATTTATATAATTTTGAACACTTTAGGTCTCCATATTGTCCAGTACGGACAGACAGGAGGAATGATTACACACACCAACAACTCTTTACATGTACATCAAGACACATTAGTACATAAATAAAGAGACAGCTTGTAGTTTAATGTCTTACTGCCTTTATTTAATATATTTAGTCATTTACTTTATGTTCTGTATAAAGCACTTTGAACTGTCACCTGCACGAAGGTCCTGCACAAATACATTTTGATTTATTGATTTGAGTATATTAAGGCACAGTTAAAAACAAACAAATGTGTGTCAGGTGTTTGTTAGTGCAGATGAAATGCAGTTCAGCGCATCCCTGCTATTCAAACACTGACCATGTGTATGTCACATAGTTTATGTGCCATGTTTGTAAGGACATTTGTTTTGAGGTTAAAAGGGACATATGCTATTTGTGATGTATTGATTTATTTTATACTGTTCTGGATGTTAAACATGGTCAAATTTCCATAACTTGAGATGAATGTACAGTACATAAAAATGCTCCCTGCAAGTCAAAAGTCAGGGCTAATTCGTTTACATAGGACGTTTGTAACGGCTAAAGGATAAAAGCTACGTGTTTAAGCTAACGTAAGTTCACGTTGGGCTTTAACCTGCTCTGAATGCTTCATTTGCAGTTAGTTCTACTTTCTCCTTTTGATGACGTCAGATTGTGCACACATGCCTAATAAATGGCCGTCCGTTATGTAGTCTTGGTTGGTAAACTAACCCAAAAGTAAAATAAAAGATAACACTAAAACTGGGTCAAAACAATCGCTTGTAACTCAGTTTAGAGAGTTTTTAGTGTAGCAGAGTCTCTGTGAACACGTCCACACTGAGCCCTCATCCTGTGAAGTTTTATAACTTAAATAATGATATAAACTTAAAAAAAAAAAAATTACATTAAGTTTTTTTCTTTACAGAAATTAATAAATGCTTAGTTAGATGTTTTTTTTGATGATAGAATAACATGAAATTTGTTCACACACACACACACACACACACACACACACTGCAAATGTAGTATTTTTTTATTTATTTTTTACAGAATCTACCTTTCAGTTCAGTTTTTATAACTTTGTTGACAGCAATAAACAACATAAATAAACATTTGCTTTGATTTGTTATTTTTGTTTTGGGGGTTTTTAGTTGGGATTAGGATGGTTAGGTGTTTTTTTTCTAGTTGGGATTAGGTTTGTAATTTGGGAGGAAACCGGAGAATTGGGGGGGTGGGGCTCAATAAGAGGAGCCGACTGTTGCGGTTACTTCTCTGTCACTCCAGGAGGCTGTGGAGAGGGTGTCTGCAACCACGAAAACACCTCTTTATCTCAGCTATAATAGGGTGGTGTCCTCCACCTGATGGATGATGGAAATATCCATCAGCAATTGACAAAAAATAATTAAAATACAACAAAAATAAAGTAAAATTTAGTAAAAAATTGAGGGCTTCCAGACTTTGCTGCTGCTTGTTGAAGCTCACTGGTGCCCTGATGCACATCCTAAAAGGCTTGGATAATGCTTTGCCCACAGCTGAGAAGAACCTGGTCACCTTGAACTTGGACTTCTTTGGGGGAGGGTCTATGAGTGTGTTCAGATGGATTTTCAAATGAATCACTACACCACTGTTGAATAAAGGATCTGACTCCTTCACTGATTCCACCAATTGTTACGGAGAGTCACACACCGTGAAAAGGTCCGTGAGAAGATCTTTCATGACAGCCTTGTTGACCATCTTGATGTCGTCCTTGACTTTTGTGACACCTGAGACCGGGATGCTGATCTCTTCCTGTGCTTTGTCTGATACACGCTTGATCAGAGCGTTGACGTCTTCGATCTGCAAGGCCTTCCTTGCTTTCTTACAATCAGATTTGTGATCAGAGCATCAACGAGGTTGTTGGTGTGCGTCCTTCTTGAAGATGATGAGAGAGCCTTACTGGACTTCCTGGAACCCTCACTGGGACTTTTCAGAAAGTGGCGCCTGACGGGAGGAAGGTGTTGCACTGCCTGGGTAGAAGCCCTCTGTTTGCTCCCAGACCACTTCGGGTTTAGGGACTTTCTGTGAGGCCAAGGTTAGGCCATCAACATGCAGCTGGAAATTCAAGCCATCCCCCATGGCGTCCATACCTCTGACCAGCCTTTGTGGTCCTGCAGGCAGTGTTAGGTTCAGGACTGGGAGACTCTGGTATAGCACCTGGCAGGATTACTTCCTCAGTTTCCTCCACAATTCTCAGTTTAGACGACTTTGAGTCCTGTTTGAGACTTACAACTAAGTCTGTGTCGTCCATGTTGATTTCAGATTTGATGCTCTGTGAGGATTCACGTCTCTGTGGCTCCTCAGGTTACAGCATCCGCTGTATCGATCCAGAGCTTCTTTGTGGTGTGACCTCTGCGTATTTTGGCCACAAACACAGTCAAAAACACTGGGATTTCATCTTAAGTAAAAGTGCTTTGACATGGTGGGGGCGGGGGGATGTAAGGGCTCTGATAGCCAGAAGGTGCTGTTGGTGGCAACGGATAAAACATCCCCTCTGATCCTCTCTGACACTTCATTTTTGATCAGAGTCATCAGCTCCTGTGCGCTCTCATTTTTCTCCTTTGGGACGTCAAGAGCAGCAGCGAAACTCTCAGAGAGGGAGTCTCCCAGTCACGTGTTGTATGTCTCTCATTCAACTCATCAGGAGACGTACTCTTGGAAAGGCGCTCCTAAAAAATGGGCATCACGATTCTAAGGACCGTAGCAGACAGTGCTTGAACAATGTCAACAAACATGTTGACCAGTGATGCTTCTGTGGCCGGGTGCTTAATACCATCAGCCAACATGATCCACTCTGCTGGAGAGATCTGGTCGAAGAGCCTCTGATGTGACAACAAAAGTGTTCTGGGATCCGGAGGGGTGCATTGCGAGTGCAGACATCTTCTTTCACGTGGCAAAGCCAATCACAGTGCGCGGGGGGGAGAGAGAGAGAGAGAGAGAGAGAGAGGTGACGTTATTGGTCTAATAACCATGGTGCTCATCATCAAACTCTCAGCCTGTGTCCATGTGCTGCCTCATTAGAAGAAAGCAACATTTTCTGCACTCAGTTTACTGTTTATTGTTTGGCTCTGACTGGTTTATCTGGACCGTGCTGGTGTGTGTTTTGTAGTTTGAATGAGAGAACATGCAAAGTAAAAATATCTACATGTTTATACAAATGTAATTTATCTTGTGGACACAGTGGATCTGACAGGATCTTTTCTTATTTCTCCAGAAGTGTTTTATTTCAGCCTTCCTTCGCTCAAATGGATCAAAAAAGTCGAATGAGTCAAATCAAATGAGTAACTAAAGTCCATTTTGAAAATACAATAAATGTGGATCTGATTACTTATTACTGACTGTAGGTCATTTTTTCACTCACGTCTTTCTTCTGGATCACAACAGAAAGCCGATCTTCAGCTGGAAACCTGAGACTTGATTTGAGACTAGAAGGTAAAACGCTGAGGAGGCTTGACTTGGTGACTCTTGAATATGAAAAATGCTTTACTGAACTTATAAAATAATAAGTTTATCTAAACACATACATGAGTAGCTCAATAGTTTTCCCTCTACAGTAAATAGACAAATTTCCTCATGAATCTGTGATTCTGTGATTGACTTTAAACTTCTCTATTCGGCTTTGACAGTTGTTACTGTAGTTGTTCTGTTATGTTATTGTTATGCATTGAATATAATATGAAATATCCATAAAATATATCAGTTTTTCGGTTTACTCAATGGTAAAATAGGCGCCATTTAAGGAACCTCTGCTCTAGTGGATCATCAGTAATAGAATATCTGCTGTGAAGGAGGAGGCTGTATGTCCTTTTAATAAAACATGAAACGTATCAAAGACATCAACGCTCCTTTTCATCTCAATACAGCAAAATGTTGCAGAAATGGACGATATACAGTAGATGATATTCACAAATGTTTCTAAATAAAGTGTCTCCATCTCCCATAGAGAGCCATTGTTGGGGTTTTTCCAGAAAATATTGGAGATAGGAGAAAGGAACCTTGTCTTACTTTTTACTTACTTTTTACTTTTCTGAACTTTAAGAGTTTAACAGGACGTTAAATGCAAATATTAAACTGCATGTTCATGTTTTCATCCTGGTTTTTCAGAGCTGGACACAAGAGACTGAATGCAGCGTTTAAAGAAGAAAAGTGTTGTAAAATAAATCAAATTTAATTAAATATTTCGTCATTTATTGGATTTTAACATCATCAAGTTATTAAAAAGACGTACACAAATATTTAAGAAAATAAATTACCAAACGCAAAATATTTTAACAGTTAATAAAAATAACTCTAGGAGTTTTTCATTTAAAATGAAACACTGTTTTCTTCCTACTGCCTCAGACACAACACGGAAATACATAAAACACACATGAGAAAATATATAAATACAGATAATACAAAAGGCTTCAGTCCAATCCAGCAGCTCCAGAGATTCACTAAAAACTGCTTTTGTCAGGAAAATATCTGTTACACAGAATCAAAAATACTATACAGAGAAAAATATTTACAGCGTGATCACAGCTGGAGATAAAAAAAACAACGAAGAGTTCAGGCAGCTGAGTGCAAAAAAATAATAAAAACAACATTCATCTGAGATCTTCCAGTAGAAATGAAGTAAAATATAAAACAATAGACATAAAGTTTGTTTAGTTCCACTGTCTTTGGTTCCTGTTGAAACGGTTAAATCCACTGTGTGATTTTTTAGAAAAACTACAAAACGACAAACTGTGGTTTTCTGACAGGAATGAAAGGATTCCTCCGTCGTTCTTCTTCTTTAAACCTCATTAAATCCTCTGATGTTTTCTTCTTGAAAAAAGTTCCCTGGAACAAATGATAAAAATTAAAATAAAAAATGAAGATACATCTTTCCTGAAAGTGTTTTGCACGTTTGTGGTTTGTCTCAAACACAAAATAATATTTATTTGTTTCTGTTTGATCCTGTAGCTTCAACAGTGACACTCCCTGGAAAAAAATGGTGGAAAAGTGTAAAAATTTTAGGGAATAAAAATCAAGTTATTGATGCAACTGTGAGGAAAAGAAAAATATCTGAGATTTCAAGTATAAAGTTGAAATATATTCTGAGAAAAAAGTTGTGACGTTATTAGAAAAAAGGATTGTACTTTTAGGACAAAAAAGTTCCAATTTTAGTAAATTAGGATTTAATATTAGACAAAAAATTGCAATATTTCAAGAAGAAAGGGCTTATGAACCTTTAATTGTTCCTGCCAAAATATTATTTTTCTTTTTCTTTTCTGGAAAGCACTTTGAATTGCTCTGGATATGAAATATACTGTACAAATAAAGTTGCCTTGCCTTAAAATAACACCATCTTTTTCCTTATAAAATTATAATTTCTTTCTCATAACAACACAACTTTTTCTCAAAATATTAAACCTTTTTTTTTCTTTTCTTCTACAACTTTTTATACCCAACTCTACAGGTAACAATCTGTGACTGAGTCTTGACTCCAGGATCTTTTAAAACTGGTTTTACTTTACGTTACAAACTGGAGGTGTGAGAGATGTGGCTGTTTACCAGCAAGTTGCATTGTGGGAAATGTAGGATCCAGTGTTTTTTGGAGTTTGACTCATACTAGAAACTAAAAGGTAGCACATCATTTGACCATTCTTGTGAGTCCCATAACTTTATGAATGTGAGATACTAAATCACTGGAGAACGAGTGGGAATTAAAATAAAACGACTGTGAAGCAGCTGGAGGTGTTTTTCAGAAGCAGATGTTTTCAGGATTTCCAAACGTCTTGTTGTCCCAAATTATTGTGCTGAGATTTTCTTCCATAAAGACAGAAGTTTGTCTACCAGAGATAATTTTTCCTCAGTAGGAATCCTTCAGTGTGAAGGTCTTGACACACTTAAAGGACCAGTGTGCAGGATTTAGTGGCATCCAGCGGTGACTGATAACCCCTCCCCTCACTTTCAAGCGTGTAGGAGAACCTACGGTGGCCGCTAAACTCTCTAGAGTGTTTGGTTTGTCTGTTCTGGGCTACTGTAGAAACATGGCGGTGCAACATGGTGGAAGAGGACCTTCTCCCTCTGTAGATATGTATAATTCTAAGGTAACAAAAACACAACTATTTTTATTTTCAGGTGATTATACACCAATTAAAACATACTTATGAATATTATATTCCATTTCTACCAATAAATCCCTCTAAATCTTACACACTGGTCCTTTAAAGCCTGCAGAGAATCTTCTCCATGTTAGCATGTTAGCTTTAGCCCTGTAGCGTAGGAACAGCAGTCTTCTGGATTCCCAGCATGGCGTCGTAGAAACAGTCCTCGTTGATGATCGACGTCATGCTCTGGACGCTGAAGTCTCTTTCCAGCAGGCTGCTGAGGTCCAGCTGCTCTCTTCCGGAGCTCCGTCTCTTCTCGTCGTCTCTGTGCTCCGCGTCCTCCTCGCTGAAGTTCAGCCGCTGCAGCTGAGCCTCCAGGTCGCTGGTCAGGGAGCAGAGCCGGCTCCTCTTCCCCGCGGAGGAGGCGGCGTGGCTGGGCAACAGCGGCTCCGAGCAGGTGTCTCCCAGGATCAACCTGCAGCTCTCGTCCGGCTGACGATGAGGAGTCCTCTGGGTATCGGAGCGACTGCGCTGCTGCCTCCTCCTCCAGGAGCCGCCTCGCTCAGCTGTGGACAGCTTGGTCCTCCTCAGGGAGCCGGCGGGCGCTCGGTCTCTGAGGAGGGAGCGCAGGACTCGCAGCACGCCGGCCTTCGTCTCCAAACCACTGAAACACAACGACACACAGCTCAGGTCACAGAGAGGCAGACCTGACAATTATTATATCTGTTATCTGATTAGTTTTACTTCAGTAACTTTCATTGTTTTTAAAATAGTTTATTGTTTTACCTTCTTTTTTTAGAATCAGAAACAGGTTAATTGTTATTATTAAAAGTAATCATATAAAACAGAAATCTACAATATAAAATTTGTAAAATATGTTCTACAGTAAAAGCACTGTTATACAGTTTAAAATGAAGTTCAATTAATCAATAATAGTTGATAATTGATTCATCATTAAAGTCATTTAAAAAAATCACTGGTTCCAGCTTTTCAAATATTGTTTTTCTTCATCTTCTATGATAATAAACTGAATATGTTTGATGGTTTGTTGGACAAAACAAACAGTTTGAATTTGTCAACTCTGTAATTTTTCACTATTTTCTGGCATTTTTTGATTGAAACAGTTAATCAATCGATGCCACTTGAACACGTGTGAACGTGTGTATATTTTTTCATCATCTGTAAATAATAATTAATGTCATGAGGAATTATGTTTCTGTGTAACCACAAATAGACAAAGAAGGAAGATTTGGTGAACAGTGAGTCTTTTTTTCATTTTTATAAACTTTATAAATCTGTAAATGTCTCCTAGGAATTACATTCATATACAACTAAATTGTTTTCCAAATTACATTGTGTTGGCAACTGTAATCTCTGTGTAATCTCTCCCTCTATCCCTGGATTATGTTGACAGGTAATGTTTTTTTCTGTATTAAACAGAGACTGTGATCTTTCTCTAAACTTAACCTGCTGCCTGCTGTTGTGTTTGGAGTCTAAACACAACCATAAAAAGTTTCTTCTAGTAGATATCGTTCAACAAGATCAGATATTCTGGTGGAAAATAAACAACCAGGCATGTCGTCTGTGAACATTTCACTCATATGTTCAGTTTGCAACATGCCAAATACATTAATCAACAACATTTTCTCATTATGTTGTAACAAAACAAGATTCAGCAGCATTAAGAAAACATATTTGCTGTTGTGATTATATGAACCTAACTTCTAGGAGACAGATAATTAGTCACATTTCCGCAGATTAACGCAGCTACACTGACAGTCATTATTTATGCTGTGATGTTTTTACCTGCTGCACAGCTGGAACACCGTCTCCGGCCGTCCCTCCACCTCTGACCGGCAGTGAACCAGCTCCCACACACACGGCTGCTCCGAGCCTGAAAACACACACACGACACACTGCAGCTGTCAGAGCGACGCTCACCTGCTGAACACAGCGGGCTTACAGAGCGTGTGATTGGTCACTGACCTGTGATGTTGGCCGGTCTGACCTGCACTGCTGACACTGGGATTAACCAGCGGAACCTGAAGGGGTCCAGATCAGCTGAGCGGGAGCCGGTCTGTCGACAGAAAACAGATAATTATAGCAGCTTTATTGCAGAATTTAAAGTGTTTGTTGTTTCTGATCAATGTAACATGAAGATAATTACAATTTTATAGAGTTTAATTGACACCACATATAAATTAGAAGCAGGAACTTTTATTAACTATGTTTTGAAGTATAAGAATAGATAAAACAGAAGCTAATTAATGTTTTATACTGTTTTGGAAAGACAGGAATCTTTATCTTTGTGGTTTAATGAGCTGTTATTCTGTGTTTTTTATGAAAAAAATGTGTAAAATTGAAGGAAAATGCCTCATGAATTTTATAAGACAACTCAGACAAAATGAAAAAATGTCAACCTGTCCTTTAAAACCTGAGACTCACCATCCTCTTCTTCAGTTTGCTGTTCTCTCGATAAACCAGGATGACGGCTCGCTTAAACACTGAGGACACAGAAACAGTCATGTTACTCCGTTAACCTTCACAAACAAATGTGAGTTAAGTTTTATTTGACTCTGATAGTGATTCTGAGTGTTTCTGTGTCTTCCTACCGAACAGCGTGAGCTCCGGTTCTTTCCTCAGACGGCCCAGACACGGCAGCGGGTTCAACCAGACCACCGACGAATGGACCAGGAACTCCCCCATCGAGAGCTCTGTCACCTGAAGGCATATAAATAAATAATCATTATTACTGAGACTTAGTGCTGAAACATCTGGTCAGTTAATCCAAACCACAGAGAATCAAATAAACTATGTGATAATGAGGCGTTCATGAACTGTTTGCAGATACAGTACGTGGTCAGAGCTGCCCAGAATCAGACCAGTCTGATTATAATAAAATAAGTCTTAAAAAAAGGGGAGTTGGTAGTGAGACATTGGACGTGCAGGTAATATTTCATCTGTCCAGGTGTGATGATGTCACCTGTTTGTCAGGTCCGCTCTGCTCTGCAGCCAGCTGGTCGAACACGGAGCCGTAATCCTCGTAGATTTTCTGCATCTCGTTGATGTGACTCGCCACCTTCTCCATCGCTCTCAGAGCCTCTGTGTGGACACGAGGAGAGAAACGTACAAATAAATAACTACAAATAAACAAACAAACAAACAAACAACAGGTTAACAGTCTGAAGGGCTGCTGGTGTCACCTGGAGGCTGAAAGGTTCCTTACAGACACTGTATGAACTGATTCAGGGGGAGGTTTACCTGTCAGGTGTGTGTGTTAGCTGTCAGGTGTGTGTTATCGGTCAGGTGTGTGTCATCAGTCAGGTGTGTGTCATCAGTCAGGTGTGTGTTATCGGTCAGGTGTGTGTGTTAGCTGTCAGGTGTGTGTTATCAGTCAGGTGTGTGTGTTAGCTGTCAGGTGTGTATGTTATCGGTTGGGTGTGTGTGTTAGCTGTCAGGTGTGTGTGTTAGCTGTCAGGTCTGTGTCATCAGTCAGGTGTGCGTGTTACGTGTCAGGTGTGGTTTTATTAGCTGTCAGGTGTGTGTGTGTTACCTGTCAGGTGTGTATTGTGTTGTACCTGTCAGGTGTGTGTGTGTGTTACCTGTCAGGTGTGTGTGTGTGTTACCTGTCAGGTGTGTGTGTTCGGGGCTCTCGGGGTCAGTCAGGGACACCAGCTCTCTGAGCAGCAGCGGGTACTTCAGGACTCTCTGGACAGGTTTGATCAGGTACGACTCCAGCGTAGACGAGTGCTGATTGGTCGGATTTCTGGCCTCCAGGAACTGTTTGAAGGCTCCGTCCGTCTTCGCTGCAAGAACGACGTGAAGATTTAAAGGTTAAAAAGTCACAAAGGAGCAACACGATCCATCTAATCTGAATCTGAATAAATCAATGAGTGACTAGTTTAAATTGACGTTTTGCTGCTGTAAAATCTCACCTCTCTCCAGAACTTTCTGCACTTTGATGTGGTTGGCACAGAAGCCGCTGTAGAGCTTGAAGTGGTCGGCGTAGTAGAGAAAAGATCCTCCCAACGAGAAGAGCAGTTTCTGAGAGCAAAAACAGGAAGTGTGACGGACATCAACACAACTGGACACAACTTAAACCCACAGAAACACATTAATATGAGGCCGAACGTGGAGCGCTGATGAGTCACCTTGAACTGTTCGGGCGTCTCCAGGCTGCTGAAGTTCGGACAGGAAGCGATTCTCTCCTCCAACGTTTGGAGGAAAACTCTCTGGAAGTCCAACATCTCCGGCAGACTGCCGAACAACGCCTCCATCTGAAGGAGAGACGATGCTGTCAGACACATGGATCCGCTCTGACGTCTCATCTGTTACACGAGGTTAAAGGTTTTTCTCGTCTTTACGTACCTCGTCTTTACTGAGGAAGGTCTCCGTCTGCAGCGGCGTCAGGTAGATGTCAAACAGACAGACCAGATCCTGACAGAGAGACACAGAGGAACATGAGTTGAACTGCATTAAAACACTTACAAACACAATAAAAAGGAAAATACAACACATTTAAATTAAATGTTAAAACTTTATTCCTCCTGAATTAAAATTAATTCAATAAAGTGGGTAAAATAAATGTAAATTAAAATATTACTGCGGTATCACTGACCTTGACGTAGGACTTCTCCGTGTCCACCAGCTCCTCGATGACTTTACGCAGACGCTGACACACACTCAGGTGGGCGGGGCTTGTGGGCTGCAGCCCCCCCTCTCTGACGTACGGGTTCCTGGGTACGTCGGCCTCCGCCACTCGGCCTTCTGGGAAGGTTTGGTACAGCGAGTACACCCGCTCCATGTTCTGAGGGGGACACAGGTTTAGGCACAAAAACCACTTGGTTAGATTCACTTTGACAAGATTAGAGAAACATGTGTTGGGTTAAAGTTCATACTTCCTTATAGTTAAGCCACCTTTGTCGTCATGGCTACAATAATTACGTCATATACGTCATCTGAACAAGCTGCTAGATGGCATCTGTCACATCTGTAACGTTTTCGGGCGACTGACGTTACGACCTGTAGTATCGTTTCTCTTTCCAGACAAGCATTAACCAGCCGTCGGGCTGCTGAGTCAGGCCTTAAACCTGCGTTGGATTGATTTTGGGGAGGTGAAAGTTGGCCGACAGCTGCTGTGTGATCAGAGGGATCAGAGAGAGATTAACTGGTAGCGAGAGGTTTAACACCGCTGAGAAAACACAGAGCCTCCGTCTCACAGTCAGACCTCAGCGGCAGCAGCGTGAAGGAGAAAACAAAACACACGACTTTTCCTTTTATGCCTCTGCTGAGCTCTCAGTTCCCTCTGGCTCTGCAACATGAATTATAGAGCAGATATCAAGGTAACGCTTTATTTTACAGGTCCGTTTCTGGAAATGTTTTACGTAATTTGCAGGTTTTTAATGGTAAATAAAGTCGCTGCTGCTGTGTAACTGTTCATTCTTAGAGTTATAGACATAAGATTAGTATAAAATGAAAGAACCTATAAAATAGCACATTGCAGATATGAACGATGAAATCTGTCTCAAACAGAAACATGCAGCTCTTTCTCTCTCAGCCTGTTCGACCCTGAAGGAGGACGAGGTTTTAACCAACCAGCCAGCCAACCTCATTCATCATCATAATCTCTGCTGCCAGATTCTAATAAACTGCTGACAGTCTGATAAATTCAGAGCTCCAGACCGTTCGCCTCGCAGCCACACAGCTTTTAATAATAGGTGAGGATGCATCACGTTTACAGCAACACTTTTAACTTCCAGAAAGGCTGAGTTCATCTCGTCTCTGAGGACAGAATCTGATCCACTCTCTGTATTTCTCCTCAGATACACAACCTGGGATATAAACTTAAAATTTAAAGCTCTAATTAAGGCGAAAACTCCAACCGGTGCAGCACAGAACGAAGAAGTAAATGTCCAAACATGCTGCTTAAAATCACAGGGGAAACAATTCGAGAACATGTACGACTGTAAAAACTGTTCATTAAACGCACCATGATGTTATGAAACAGCAGACAGGAACATCGGAGTTAACTCTGGAGAAATAAGACTAATATTTCACAAATATGTCCAATCCAGCCCAATACACACTTACTGATAGTTATGAGCACATTGAAAGACAAAAGAAGTCATGTTATTGGCTGTTATTAATCATTAAACTCTCATTATTCATTTTTTCTGCCCTGTACGTAATTCTCAATCTGGAAGAGGAAGAAAGAAAAAGGCAGAAAACTAAAGAATCTACATGAAAAACGTCAAATGATCGAGACGTTGACTCATGCGGGACTGAAATGATCACGTGACCTCTGAACCCTTGAACATCTCAGCCTCTTAATTCTGCACAGACTGAGTTACGTGAACAGGTGAGAATGAACACATCAAATCACCAAGAATGACAGTACAGTTCCTTCACAGCGTTATCTGCCAATTCACCATCTTCTTTTAAATCACTTCTTAAAACTAATTTTTTAGTGTTTTTACTTATTTTTGTGACGTATGATGTGATATCTGATGTTGATTGTCACGCTGCAAGATGAAGACGAATTTCTACTTTTGTGCAACAAAGATGGACAATAAAGTTGTTTTGATTTGATTTTTGTGCTTTACATCTTTTTAATTATCTTCTGTCTGTTTTATGTTTTTTTTCTGCATCTTCTTTTATTCCTTTGCAATGTTTATTTTGTTTAAAGCACTTTGTAACATTGGTTCTTAGAATAAGAAATTATTATTATTATTATTATTATTATTATTACAGAAGTCAGACTTCATTTTAGTTTGCTGATCATCATTTACCATCATATTTCTTGTTTTACTGACTAGTCTACGTCCACATCCTGGTCTCTGAAAGCTGTTTTAAAACATGATCATAAGGATACTTGATAAGGCCTAAATGCCAAAAAACCCCTAAAAAACCACCACAAACGACCAGACGACCAGTTTTTACCACTAATTCGAGTCCAATCAGATGCGTTTTGACAAAAAACAAACAAACAAACAAACACGACAACATCCAGCGTCTCTCTCACTTTGTTTACCAGCAGCATGAGGCCGTCGGCGGGCCGCTGGCAGCCCAGGCAGCACGCCGCCTCATCCAGCAGCCCCGAGAGCTGCTCCACCAGGCCGACGCCGGGGAACACCTTCCCTTCTTCCTCCTCCTCATCCTCCTCTTCGTCCTCCTCCTTCTCCTCCTCCAGAATCTCCTCGTCCTCCTCCGGCGGCAGCACCCAGCACAGAGCGCCCATGGTGAAGGAACAGGACGATGGGGACGCCGGTCGCCTCCGAGAGAAGCCGCCAGAGGAGGAGGAGGAGGGGGAGCCGGTCAGGAACAACATCTACGAGTTCTCTCTGGTTCTACGAGCCGACGCCATTAATCCCCTTCAGGTCTGACTTCACAAACAAACACTCCACACTCTCCTGAAGGTGTAAGCCCAGATTAGCAGCCTGATCAGAGGTCATGTGACCCAGAAGGTGTCTGTCTGAGCTTCAGGAAGCACAAGAGGATTGTGGGAGGAGGATTTCTACAGGCAGGAGGCTGTTTCAGGGCAGGTTCCTCTTTTCAAATGATTGTTTTTTCCATTATTGATCACATA
Organism: Thunnus albacares; assembly: GCF_914725855.1. Classification (NCBI taxonomy): domain Eukaryota; kingdom Metazoa; phylum Chordata; class Actinopteri; order Scombriformes; family Scombridae; genus Thunnus; species Thunnus albacares. The sequence continues at coordinate 24,273,241 of NC_058121.1, read as the reverse complement.
CCGGTGACATGAAGACATAAAAGTATGAAAGCAGCTCCTGATGCACAGTTGCAAGACTCAACCAAACAAAGATGGCAGCTAGAAGTGACACATCCAACGAGTCATCCAAACTAAGGCTTCATTTACATTCATCATGTCAGGTGTGATCTCCTCTAATATCTCTGTGACTGTCACATGACCACCTCTCATACTAGTCATGGAGCGCTTTGCTTTAGAAAGACGGTTTGTAGCTTCTGACTTCACGTTGAAGCATCAAAGAGTTTGTGATGTTTAAAGAGTTTGTTGGATGACTCATATGAACAAACCTCAAAGAAAAAAGGCAGAAAGTTTTAAGAGAAGAATACGTTTGTTCTTACATGAGGTCTGTTTGACATGTGCTGTATAAATAAAGCTCGACTTGCTTTATTAACCTCCTCCAGAAGGTTTTTGAGATTGAATCCAACCAAGTGACTCGGTGTAAACGGGGTCTAAAAGTCAAAATACTTAAGTTTCTCATTGTCTTTTACTGATCTGACGCCTCCAGAACTTAGGATGAGTTCTTTAAAAAAAAACAACACTTTTTTCTTTGAGACCAAAAACTCAGGCTGAACCTCACCTGTCCCGGCGGTTCGGCGTGCTCAGACGTCGAAGCATCGTCAAAAACAGGAGGCAGGACGCCGTCATCGGGAGATGAAGAAGCTGTGAGATCAACACGACGAGCGGTTATAATATATTCTGTTTGGCACGTTTCTTCAGAGTAAAAAACAAAGACATAAAACAGAGTAGCTGCAAAAATACTCGCTCACTAAATCAAAGTCCACAGGAGGGAAATGAGGGATATATACAGCAGAATGAAGCAGAGACGTCATGATCATCTAATCACGTTCATATGTGTCAAGATATCCTGAGATATATGAATATGAAGAGGCAAACAGCATGTTAGACTTATACTGTATTTCATTGTTGATGGTAAACAGCAACATCTGCTTCTGTGTGCTGTTTTTAACTATTCTTCCTTGATTTAAATGTAAAAACTGTAATAAAACGTAATAAAACAAAACCTGGATGATGTTTGTCGTACCTGTGGTCCAGACCTGGAGGCCGGGAGGAGGAGGAGGAGGAGGAGGAGGAGGAGGAGGAGGCGGCTGCTGGCAGGGGTCAGCGGGGTCAGCGGGCTCCTCGTGGTCATGTGACTCCTCTCTCCTGAGCAGCAGCTGGAGCTTCTGGTGGCTGAAGAGACTCTGCATCAGATCCAGGTCCAGTCCGGATACGGCGGCCCCGTTCACGCTCAGGATCTCGTCTCCTGCCCTGAGGCCTGATGGGTAAACAGAAACAACCGTAAAGGTCATGGAGCGATCATCGAGCTGAACCACTGTAGGGTTGTTTGTTGACGTCAGATGTTTTACCTTCTCTGGCGGACAGACCCAGCGGGTTGACCTCGCTGACGTAGATGTGACTTTTCCCCGCTCCGTCCACATGACCCGTCACCGCAAACCCTGCAGCGTCACAGTTGAGGAGAAAACAGGTGAGTCTGGGTGCTTTTTCTTTAAATTTTATGAAAATATTCCACCATTTTTGAACTTGAAAGCATTTTAAAACCCAACATAGACTCTCCTGAGATGTCAAACTCCAAACTCTGCTACGAACAGAGTTGAAATTCGTCCTGAGAGGTTTGAAACTAGTCCAACTTCTAATTTAGTTTGACCTTAAAACCTCGGCCGCTGAAGTTATTTTCTCACCAAAGTCCTTCACGGCGTCGGGCCGACAGACGTTCAGAGTGAAAATACAACCGGCTGAAAGCTGCTGCTCATCGCACACCTGAACGACAGACACAACAAGAGGAGACGTTTCATCATTTCATCACTGAGGGTTGAATTAAATGTGGTTTAGATTGAACATCAGCTGATCACAACTCTTATCAGTCTATTTTATTTAGTCTGCAGACATTTTTAACTTCAGTTTGTCAGTGTTTCAGATTTCTGTACAGTCTGAAGACACTTTTGTCATTTTTTTGAAGACAACAACATGTCAAAACCAGCAAAAAAAGAAAAAGAGGAAAACAATAAACCACAAACAACTCTTGCAATAAAATTAATAAAAATACTAAAACTATATAAACATATATAAACAAGCATTTATTCTGTAGATTAATGAACATTTTAGTGGATGTACTTAAAAAAAACTGTATTATTTTACGTCTTTCCTCCTTTTGAAATGTGTTTTAATGTTTTAACTTTTGTTTAAATTTGCTGCTCTTTTCTTTTTTAAACAAACACAATAAAAACACAAACAGACAATAACAGACATTAAACTTTGAGCTTCATTTAATGTATGAAAGGTTTTATAAATAAACTTTATTATTATTACTACTACTCGATCACACTTTTTCATTTAAGTTCTGTACATGAAGTTTGCAGACTCAGTGGATCAGATTCAGTCCTGATGTACAAAAAATATGTTTTAATTCTTAAACCTTCATCAACTGATCATCATCACTAATATTATGGTCGTCTGGTTTGTGTGCAGTCAGAGTCATGCAGTGAACTCACCTGCAGGGCTGCAGGACGGCCTGCAGGAGGCGCCGCCTCCCTCTGTTTGGACACACAGTCCAGTCTCTGGAGGAGGAAACACATATTTTATATAAAAAAAAGTCAACAGGCAAGTTTTGTTTTCAACATGAGAAAGAAATAAAAATAAAAACAATAAAACAATTTAATTAAACTTTTTTTTAAAAAGCTCAAAGTTTGTTTTATGTGTTTATTTGTTTATTTTACTGTTTTTTTTAAAATATTATTTTATATATTTTGGGTATTTTAAGCGCTTTGTCACATTGTTTTAAAATGTGCTTTATAAATAAAGTTTATTATTATTATTAAAATATTATGTTTTTATCAAAAGTCAATATACAGAGTTGATAAATCCAAACTACAAGATGATCAAAACAAAAACACAAAAACAAAATATCTAAATCTCAGATTCTTTCTTGAACTTTATCCAAACATGTGAACACACCGAAGTGTTTTCTTGCTCCAAACTGCAGGAAAACATGAGATGTGACACAAAATGACATAAAATAAAGACTTGATGATCGATTCTACCACAGGTGTGATAAATGCTGCTCTGTGATTGGCTGAAAGATGTCTGTTTAAAATCAGAGAGGAGTCAGCTGGAGAGGAGAGAGTCAGCAGCAGGACACAGAGGAGGAGGAGGAGGAGGAGGCGTCACGTCGAGAGGAAGACGAGGAGCAAAAGAAAAGGTCATGTGACAGCAGGAGGAGAGGTCATGTGGAGTGGAAAAGAGGTGGGGGGGGGGGGGCGGAGTCATTTTCTGCCTCTATAGGAGGATTAAGACCAAGGAACAAAGGAATTCTGGGAGAATAAAAGGCTCTCGGACCTTTTAATCCTCCTCCTCCTCGCAATGAGACAGCTGTCCAGCTAACCAAACACCCTCCTCTTCTCTCCTCTCGTCTTTCTCTCCTCCTCGGGGGGGTTAAAGGTCAACTGGTGGCAGCAAACTCTGAACTACAACATCACGAACCTCTACAACAAGCTGCAGCCTTTAAACCAAACAGCGAGCGAGTCGCATCATGTGAAACGCGTCAATAATCGTCTCTTTAATTCTGTCCTTGTTTCTGTAGTTTGTTGCAATGATGCGAAGAATTATCTGCTTTTGTTTTTCTGAATATTCAGTATTTATTACGCACCAGGCTGGAGTCACGGCAGTGTGTTAATGAGGTGGACAAAATATTAGGAACACTTCAATATAACCCACTCCGGTACTCCACACCACTCACTACGACCTCAGTAATAAACATAAAGTAGAATTATCACCTTTCTGACAATGTAGAAGCTTCATAAAAGTAGAATTTATGGCAGAGCTGTTGTGTTGGATTGCATTCGATTGCACAGGCGTTCCTAATAAAGTGCTCGGATTTCATTTAAAGAGAAAACTAAAATGTGAATAAAGAACAGGAGCCAGCAGCTACTCTACTGTAAAACTCTATAGGATCTAAATAAAGTTGTGTACAAATTGGCGTAAAACATAAATATGACACTGAGCTCCTCCAACTGGAAATCGACTTCCTTCCTCTTGCTCATCATATAATGACAGTAGAATAAAATAAAGTGTAGACTGTACCTCAGAGCTGCAGACGGCGGTGTGGTGAGCAGACGAGGTGACGGTTTGACTCTTGAAATCCTAAAACAAAAAGAAAAAAAACGCAGCGAGTGAAGTCATGACTCAGTACAAAACTAAAAATACACACTTCACAGTCTATATTTATACTTAATTAAAAACTGTTCTGTCAAGGAACAAAAAAAAACAAGACTTTGATACTAATTCTGTCCCCCGAATAAAAACCAAAATTAGCTTCGGGGCATCATGAGAGAAAAAAAAAAAAAAAAAAAAAACGAGGGGTTTGAGCTGTGCTGAAATTACAGGTTTGTGAAGTTGGAGCAGTAATCAGAGCGGAGGAGCTGCAGTCAGCCTGGAGTCTGAGGACCACCAGAGAGGCATGAACACATCATCATCATCATCATCATCATCATCATCATGAAAACACTACAGACTTCTTCTGAATACAGGCAGCAGGAAGATCCAGCCAACACTCAAACAAAACATTTTTATTTATACAGACTAGACTGGAAATATAAACTCACACATACTTCCACTTCTAACATGTTGAGCATGTTCATGGCGCCACCATGTGGTCACTTATAAAGCATTTAACACTGCGGATAATAACTGAAGATGTTTTTTTCTGTGGATTTGCACATTTTTCGCTTCCTACTTTTAAAAAAAAATGACACCCAATCTTCACCGAACGTGGTTCGTACCTTATTTGGATGAAACCAAACACAACCTCTGCTTTTGTTTTTGGATTGTTTTTAGACTGTTTGTCTGTAATTGGTTACAGAGCTGAAGGTTTGGAACGAGCGTGCAGACGTTACTTTTTTCATTGTAATTGGTTACCAACATTTGTTAACCTGGTAAACACAAAACACTCCATAAAATGTCAGAAAAACGGTGAAAAAAGTCGATCGAATGTTTGCCAAAGACCCAAGATGACGTCCTCAAAGATGTTCAGTTTACTGTCACTGAAATGTTTCTGAAGTGTTTCATTAATTATAATTACAGCTTCTCATTTGTAAGAACAAGAATGTGTTATTACTTCTTTCAGAAGTGACACAAACTGTTTAATAACTTTAAAAAAAAAAAAAACCCAACCCAAGCATGAAGAGTAGTTGATGTAAACGGATGAGTTATACTGTCAGACACCCTGTGAGTCACATAATAGACACCAGCTGAAACTTTTATCCAGGAAGGTTTCTTGTGTACAAAAACCTTTCTGACAGTTGGTTTTTCTGGCAGGAATGAAGCGTTTTGCAGTAACGAGCAGAGAGCCAGGAGACTGTCTGGTAACTGTGTGGGCCGTCTGCATTTCTCTCCTGCAGAGACGATGCAGCGATTAACTCCACATGTCCCTCTGCGATGCGACAGAGCAGACTGTCTCTGTGGGCCGGGACTGACTGGAAACCTCGGATCCGATCTGAGAACCGATCCGCACTGGGATCCGGCTCACAGAATTACATCTGACCGGTCTCAAACCTACATGTTCAGCCTGTTCTGTTTGATTTCAGCAGGACTCAGAGGAAGCTTTGTGTTTTCAGCCTTTGCAGGGATTCGATCTCATTCAGAAACAGGAGCGTCAAGTTCTTCCACACCAGACTGGGAGAACCGTTTCTTTATGGAGCTGGCTTTGTGCACGGGGGAAAGTGTCATGTTGAAACAGGAAAGAGACAAACACAAACTGTTGACACAGCTGTAAGAGCGTATTGTATGATGTCGCATTAAGATTTCCCTAAAGCCGCTGATATACTTGCTATTAACCAGGCGTTCTTCGTTCTTTGGGAGACTTGGTTGATCATGTCTTCAGGATTTAAAGCTGCATGAAATAATGCAATTCAGCAGAAGACCGATGTCAGTATAACAAAGCAACGTCCGCAACAGACTCAGATCACCACAACAACAGCAGAAACTCAGAGAAACTCAGAGTGCATTTATCTGATGTAACCATGCAGCTCTGCAGGGACACAGACATCACCATGATGTCACTGCTGCTCCTTCTTCTGCCCTAATCTCACCATGGTTTCTGTTTCTGTTGTGCAAAAGCATGTGTTGGTAAAAAGCAGGTATATCAGCACTGTGAGGTGCTTTTTTAAGTTATTCACGCTTTCAAAAATATGATCTTTTCACCCTGAAAATCGTGCATAGTCCTGAGTTGTGACAGTAGTCGTCCTCTCAGGCTGCAGGTACAACCAGTTTCCCTGTTTGTAGCCTGAGAGGCTGAACCCAGGGCAAAGAAAGTCCATAAAGATTATTACTGTGAGCTCACAGTCATAACTGTTTGGAGAGATTTTAGTGAGTAACTCCAACTGCAACTATAAAAGTGTGAAGGACATGTTCACCTCATGTCTAATGGGAGTTATGTCCTTGACAGGTTGTACAAAAATTGGGATTTTCTCTAAACTTGCAGCTACTGATCGTTTAGCTTATCTGTAGGATGAAGTAAACTACCGGCTGGCTGCATATTCAGATCAGAGCGGGATTGTCGGCTTCCAGCCAAACTTTGGACACAAACTGCAGAAACATCTGGCTGCTGCTGCAGGAATGTTCTCACACTGGCTGACCAAACCGATCCACAGTGTCCACATACTTATGACCGTGAAGTGCGGACCAGGAGAGATGACGGAGAGCGAAATGTATTAACTATAAAACTGTGTTTACACTGAGCGAGAGACTCAGAGCTCGTGTCGTATACAGAGGCGTGCACACAGCGTCTGCAGCTGCAGCGAGAGGAGACGACAGATTTATCCTCCTCTGGACTTTCAGAGTACTAAAATAGCTCGCTGTTTATCAAGAGGGGGCCTCCAGGAGCCGAGCATGATGGGAACTTCAGCTGGCTGATGATAGTTAGTTGTGTAAAGAGAGGCCAGAAATCAGCCTCGCAAAGACAGATGAGAACATGTGAGATCAGTTTAATGTGGAAAACAAACACTGACAATCAGCAGCTGTGAGATCCACCAATCGGGGAGCGTTTAGATGATGACATCAGCTACTATTAAAACAAGACTTTATAAAATGAAACATGATTCCGCACATGCACATGTTTGTCTCCTCAGACTTGTTCAGGAGCTGATGTTTGTGCTGATTTCGGAGAATTTTTACAGCTGACATGTTTTTTCTGTTTGAAAACTGGCCACAAAGACCAACGAAGGGCTGCAACTGATGATTATTTTCATTATTGATTAATCTGTTGGTTATTTTCCTGATTAACCTATTAAATGTTTGGTCAATAAAATGTCGATCACTGTTTCGCAAAGCCCAAGATGACGTCCACAACTCAAAGATATTTACTGTCATAGAAACTAAAGAAACCAGAAAATTACATCACATTTAAGAAGCTGGAATCAGAGAATTTGGAAATTTACTTCTTAAAAGATAAAAGAGTTAATCAATAATCAAAATAGTTGCAGATTAATTCGATAGTTGGCAACTAATCAACCAATGATCAGTGGCTTTATCCAATCATGTCAGTCATCTGTGGTCGAATACAAAATGAACCTTTTCACAAGACAACGCAGAAACAGTCTGGCTTTGTGATGAATAGTTTGACTAAACAAAGTGGACTTTACTCAGCTGTGAACTGGATAAAAGCTCCAGAAAAAGCTACGACAGTAAGTGGAGACTTAAGATCTTTTTGTCAAAACTGTTGTTTCTCAAACTACTTCTACTTCTTTCTAACTCCACACAATCACACCCCCAGATTTCTTTTATTTTGAAACTTGTAGTCTTCAGCCCCAATTGATGCTGACTCAAATGACATCATCAGTGACATCATGAGCTCCCTCTGGAGACACAAAAGGCTTTATATGACTTTTTACAAACAAGACGCAACATTATGGTTTAAATCAAATAAAATTCTTCTGTTAATAATTGTGTTTATTTGACAAAATGCAGTGAAATTATCTGATTTAAATGACCTTTGAAACAAGCAAAAGTCTTGCAGTGTGTCGTGTTACCTGAGACGCAGAGTGTCTGCCGTCCCTGCAGCGTCTGTTCAGCCCGTCCAGAGTCTTCAGAGAGGACAGCAGGCCCCGCCTCCTCAGGTTTCCACCTGACAGACGCCGTCGCCGCAGGGTCGCCTCGTCTCGACTGCACACCTGAGAGAGAGAGAGAGAGAGAGAGAGGAGGTCAGGAGGCACTTTGAGACTCAACCTATAATCCCGTCTGACTCTTTGGTCGTCTCCGTTCTTACCAGAGCGTGGAAGGAGGACACCGAGAAGACTCCCAGCCGTCCCAGCATGCTCTTGGAGGGCCGGCTGGCCACGGCGAGGAGGCTCTTGGGGTTCGGGAGCTCGCTGCCCTGCAGGCTGGACAGGTAGCACCGCAGCCGGAACAGATCCAGGTTCAGTTTCTCCAGGTTCTGCTCCCACTGCTGGATCTGCACACAGAGTCATTTAAGGTCAGTGATACTGTTGATAAACCAGGATCTGATCCATCCAACAAACCTTTCTTTACTCACACAGAACACCTTTTGTTTGTCTTGTGCTCGACCGCATCGTCCTGATTCTATATTTAAATCCGTTTACAGCTACAGGTGGGTTACTTTACCACAGATGACAGAGGCTCAGATAAACTCCTCATCATCGTCTTCAGCTGCTATCATGAGGTAACAACAAAGAGCAGCAATTTACTCTCTATCAGCCTTTTAAGCTCTGAGTATTACCTCATCGATGTGACCTTGTTGTTCACTTCAGTCGAGGCTTCAGGTTTCCTGCTCAGCTTTGCAAACATGGACAGACACATGCTGACATACCGTCATCTTAGTTATCAGTTTATTAGGTTCAACTGCAGCTAAAACTAATAAATCCTCCCTTCATTAAGGTCTAAAAGCTCCTAATATAACTCATGACGTCATAGCTGCCACTACTTCTACTCTGTTGCTGCCGCTTGTTTTGTTTTCTCCTCTTTGTTGTAATGAAGCTGTGAGTTATTTTGTCCTTCAGCGTGAGATTATCACCAATCACCAGTCTTATCTAACATCACCAGAGACGACCGACGAAAGGAATTCCTCCTCCTCCCCCTCTTCTTCTTCTTCTCCTCTCCTCTCTCCATCCTGTCCTCCCTTTCATCTCCCTCTCCTTTTAATTCCCTCTCCGACTCTTTCCCACGCCACTTCAAGAACACAAACATGGACTAGGGTTGAAGAGACGTGGACGTTCGTATCTAATAATGAAAAAAACACAACTGAATTTTCCCTCCTTCTCCTTCTCCTCTGCCTCCTCCCTCCCCCCCTCTCTCTCTCTCTCTCTCAGAGTTAATGTGTAATTGAATATCGAGTACACTGAGATTAGCCTCTAATCTACAGTCGGAGGACGTCTGACTTCAAACTGCAGCTCTGGGATCAGTTTCACAGTTCAGAGAAAGAGATTAACCAGCTGCTGAACGACATATTTCTCTCACAGCTGGCAATATTCAAGCAGGGGAAAACCTATCAGATACTAAGAACAATTAGACTCTAAATCGCTGCTTTTACATCATGTGAACAACAGCTGTTTACTAATTAACTAAATCTCTGATGCAGCTGCTTGAATTTAGCAAATATTCCACAAACCAAAGACTATGATACTACATAGATACTACTATGATCACTACATAACTGATGCTAAAATCACACGACATCATGTTTTTATTCTGCACAATTCTGGCAGTTTGAACCATTAGCTAAGTGTTGAGGCACCGTGCCACGTTCACATCATATCAGAGTTGCCGTAATTTCCAGTTTCTGACTCGTTTATATCGTTTATCTCAACATTTATGCTGTAATCTCGATGGGAAAACTGGGATTTTTCTAACTAGAACTGGTGCTGTTTATTATTATTACTATTATGTGTGTCTGTTTTTTGCAACTGTGCATTTTTTTGTTTGTTTTTGTGTTTTTTTTTATTATATTGCATGACCTTATTTATATATTTTTGTATGGATATTCTGTTTTCTATTACTCTGGGAGGGTTAGTAGGGTTTTTTCACCCCTACAAAACAAAACAAAACAACAAAAAAAAGGTTTTAAAAGAAGGAAACTGGGAATTTTCTGAGCACCCTGGTGTGTTTTTTTGTTTTTTATGTCATATATAGACGGTGCCAGTAGAGAGATGACAGAAAACAAAGGTTCCAGTCTGACTCGAACCCCCCAACTCGACGCATAATTATACACAAATGTCTGAAAAACCACACAAACACGGACGCCTCGCATCAGCCAGAGTCGGTCGTTAAAAGGTAATTAAAGTCAGATTTTAATCCTCACACGACCAACTCTGCAAAACAACTGACTGACTTTTTCCACTTTTGCTGTTGAATTTTAGCCAAAAGAGAAATCCTGACTAAATGGTCACTGTGGGATTCAGCCTGTAACATCTCATGTGGTCGTAAAAAACACTTCAGTCAGGTGATCAAACCCTCGGCCGTCACTCGGCTGCTGGACGGTGTTTTATTTCTCACTCTGGCTGTTTTTGGTGAGCCGCTGGTGTTTCTCTGGTGCTGCTGCTGCTGCTGCTGTCACCGCCTCAACATTTTGGTTCGTGATATCACCTCAGCAGCCTCATCTGACTCCGTCGTTAGCGGGAAACAAGCGTTTGTTGTTTCAGGCTGCCGGTAACAGCCCTGACACATCTGGAACTGATATTAAGACTCCACGTGAAGTTTTTTTTTTTCTGCTCTGCAGCTGCCAGAACATCCAGGCTGCAGGCTGTTTGTTACGTAATGATTTCTGCCGTTACAGAACGAGTTTCCTCTCTGGCTCTCAGAGCTGCTAACGTCTTTATAAGATCCCCTCCGCACTGCTGCTGCTGCTGCTGCTGCTGGTCCTGCTCAGGCAGGTGCTGCTGGGCTGAAAATCTTCCAGTGAGGTGGTTTTATTGAGCTTGTTTCCGTTTGAGATGCTTTTGTTTTCAGGACAACACAAAAAACGTTTGACATATTTGACTTCTTCTGTTGTGTTTCATGGAATTATCTCACCTGCGTAGACAGAAATATGTCTTGATCGGAAGAAAAATAAGACATTTAAGTCAAGAGCTGCAACGATTTCTGGATTAATTGACTGACAAAAAATAACCAGAAACTACTTTGCTGTCATTGTTCTCTCATTGCTGTTATTTTCAAGCAAAAATGCCAAAAATGATCTGGTTCCAGCTTCTCAAATGTGACAATTTGTCTCATTTTCTTTGTCATATATTGAATATTTTGAGGTTTTGGACTGTTAGTGAGACAAAACAAACAAATTGAAGACATCGCTGCTGTGTCTGAGAAACTGAAAGACATTTTTCACTATTGTTTAACGTTTCATAGACTAAACAATTAATCAAGAATCTGCAGATGATGAATCGATAATGAATATAAGTTGAAATTTTTACAGTAAACTCATCCAGACAGAACAAGATCATTAGTTTGCAGGATGTCACTGAGATTTAGACACTTTATTTTTCACTTTACACAGTCAGAAGAGACAGTTAGAAGCGTATTAGGCAGGAGAAGTGCATATTCTATTGCCTACTGATGATTTTCATTCTATTTTCACGTTTTTTGATAAATCGATTATTTATTTTTGTTAATAAAATGTCAGATAACAGTGAAAAATGTCTTATTTTGTTCGACCAACAATCCAAAACTCAAAGAAATTCAGTTTGCAATGATAGAAAGCTGCAAATTCTCACATTTAAGAATATTTTAGGAATATTTTTTCCTTTAAAAGAGTTGAAAAAGTCGCTGAGAACACCTGAATATGAGACAGGTGCATCAGAGGACAACACAACTTCCTCCTGAAAATGACTTAAATCACTGCTCCATTATGAAAATTGTTGCAGATTAATTTTATATTGAACCTGGGATTGAACCTGTGACCTCGGCAGAAGACGACATAAAAGTCAGTGAAACATCTCCTCTGAGGTCGTTGATGTCACACTGACCTGGCTCTCCACCGCCTTCCTGTTCTTCTGCTCCTTGATGACGGACAGCTGCAGCTCGGCCATCTTCTTCATCTTCCCGTCCATGTCGATCTTGTGCAGCAGCGAGCGGCTCTGGCAGCGCAGGAGACGCAGCGTGTCCTCCTTCCCCTGACGCCTGGCCAGCAGCGAGGCGCTCGCCGAGTGGATCGCCGTCACCCAGTTCTCCAAATCCGTCTGGCTGGTGGCCTGGACGGGAGGAAGAGACAAAAAATGTGTTTATTTTTTTCTGTTTCAAAGCCGCATCGAGTGTCAACATCCTCTTAAACTAGACTAGACATAGATTCCAGAGATGTTTTTGAAGGTTTTTTTTATATTTATTTTGGTCTGCAGTTCATTACAGAAACATCCAGGCAAACAAATACCACACAGAAACACAACATAAAGGTTTCTGCATGTTGAAGCTTCACCGTGTGATGTCAAGAAGTAACATCAAACAAAAAATCACAATAATCCTTATTAGGGCTGCAACTAACCAGAATTTTTATTATTGATTAACCTGGCGATTATTTTCTTGATTAATTGATTAGTTGTTTGGTCCATAAAATGTCAGAAAACGGTGAAAAATGTCCATCACTCAACCCAAAGATGTTCAGTTTACTGTCATAGAAAACTAAAGAAACCAGAAAATATTCACACGTGAGGAGCTGGAATCAGAGAATTTGAACATTTTCCTCTTAAAAAATGAGTCAGATTATGAAAACGGTTGGCGATTAATTTAACTGGCAACTAATTGATTAATCAACTAATCATTGCAGCTCTAATCCATATCACAATACCAATGAGGCATGCTGATCACATATTATTTCTCTCAGTAAGTTGTCTTTAAAGATCCCCTCCAGACGTGCTTTAACATGTATAAAAACACCCGTTTGATAGGAAATTTAACTTTTTGTGCAAAAAATATAACTTCCTAGTCCTGTCTGATGGCATCTTTGTTTACTTTTTATTGTTCCTGGATGTTACCACGTCAACACTGAGACGTTTTTTCTCAAGTTTTGTGACTTAAGTCTGGTCTGCAGCTCTGGTAGATTCACTGTATTTGTTCAAATCAAAGTCTGATGGTTGGTATCGTTGGTGGTTTGATGGTTGGTTGATTGTTGGCATCATCACTAACTGATACTTAAAAAGATGTTTACGATTCATGTTTGTATGTAAACACAACATCCAACATGCTGTATATCTGACATATGTTTGTGTCCACCTGATGAATGTAAGTCCATTATTGTCTCTTCTTTTAGCTCTGGTTTGGTCTCCACCACGATATCTGTCTCTTTAGTTGCGAGATGTTCCACTTTCTTCACCAGATCGTCTCTAACTTTCAAACAGGAAATCTGCCGCAAAACCAAACCTAGAAGCTAAAAGAGGCTAAAAAAGCTTCTGTAGAGCTGCAGAGATCTTATTGATATGAACATATTGATATGTTCCACCAATAAAATTCAGGTTTCTATCAGGTGTTACAGACTTTAATGATGGGAAACGTTTTAATAAGATCTAGAACTGCAACAATTAGTCAATTAATCGATTAGTTGCCATGTATTTAATTAATCACAGACTATTTTGACAACCGATTAATCGTTTTGAGTCATTTTTTAAGAAAAAATCTCTGATTCCAGCTTCTTAAATATGAATATTTTCTGGTTTCTTTAGTCCTTTATGACAGTAAACTCAATATCTTTGGGTTGTGGACTGTTGGTCGGGACAAAACAAGACATTTGAGGACGTCAACTCAGGCTTTTCGATATTTCTCATCATTTTCTGACATTTTATGGCCCAAACAACTAAATGATTAATCAAGAAAATAATCAACGGATTAATTGATAATGAAAATAATTGTTAGTTGCGGCTCTAATAAGATCTGAGCTGAAAAACGGAATGTTTCCTTCAAGAGCAAAACACAAGGGAGACCTGAACAGCTTGCATTTCATGACACTAACAGGTGTTTTTGTTTAGAAGGAAACATGTCGGAGGATTAACCGGTTCATTGTCGGGGTCATTGTCGTAAAAACGAACATTTGTTGCAGTAATTAGCCGGGTGTCGTGACTCCCATTACGGGGTTTTCACCCTCCGTCTTCAGCTCCTTTCAGTGCCTGACAAAAGCTCCTCGACGCCTCAGCGCTATCCCCCCCTTCCTCCTCCTCCCCCTCCTCCTCCTCCTCCTCCTCCTCAGGGATCCATGGAGACGTGGTGTAGATGAACCTCGCTGTGATTTGTGTGTCAGCAAACACACTCTGCAGCCGAGAGCAGTGAGAGTCACTCAGGGAATAAAAAAAAGTGCTTTCTGAGCTCGTAAAAAAGTGTGAGGAGGAAGATCACAGAGATAAGTGTTCCCCTGTTGAAGTGGAATCACGGGTCAACAACGCTGCAGGAAATGTGTTGCATCTATTTTACGAGAGTGGTGACCTTTGACCCTCTCCCCTCCTGCTTTTTGCGGCTCATGATTTTGAGAATCGAGGAATTAATCTGGATGGACGAAGTTTATTAAGAAGCTAAATGTCATAAATGTAAATACATACAACTGTCTTCTAAACTATTTTCATTCAACTTAAAGGAATACTCTGGAGCTGCGACTCATGATTATTCACGATTGATAATCTATAAAATGTCAGAAAATAATGAAAAACTCCTGCTATAATGTCAAAGAGCCATCTTTAAATGTCTTGTTTTTTCCGACTAACAGTTCAATGTCCAAAGATATTCAGCTTGTTATCATGTATTGCACAGAAAAGCATCAAATCCTCACATCTGAGAAGCTGAAACCAGCAAATGTTTGCTTAAAAAAACGACTAAAACATTTATTCTATTATTAAAAGACTTGCCAATTAATTTTCCGTCGATCAACTATTTGTTGCAGCTCTAAAATAACAATACTGTAAGGGGAAACTGTTAGTCTAGCTCCATCAAAAAGAAAAAAACAGACAACTCCTGATTTAGTTTGTCTGATTTACATGTTGTATCTATTGAATCAGAAGTATTGATACAGTATTAATAATCTAATGATGTCATATATAATAATATATCAGTCAGAGGGACCAAACCACTACTTTTACTGCAATACTTTAACTACATCAAGCTCATAATACTTACGTACTTTTACTGCAGAGGGGTTTTTCATGCAGGATTTTTACTTGTAATGGAGTGTTTTTACATTGTTGTATTAGTACTAAAGGATCTGAATACTTCTTCCATCACTGCTTTTTTCAATTAAGTTTTTAAGGAAAGTTTTTTTCTGGTTCCAGTAACTGAAAGATGGGAAAAACCCAAAACATCTCTTCATCTCTTCACGGCAGACGCTACAATCGTGTTTTGTTCAGTCTAATAGACAAAAGCTAAACCTCGTATTCTGCTTTTAACTGAACAGATTCAGTTTAGTCAAAACAGCTGTTCTTTAGTTTTGTCTTATTTTTCTTTTGTCTTCTGGTCAAAACTCGTTTGTCAGCTCGTCCTCACAACAAAAACCACAGTACGGGTCTAAAATTAAAAACTATAGTTACGTTTAACAGCTGTAGTAATTACGACCTGGGACGCTGGCTCTGGTTAATCTGCTAGGAGTAGTTAGTAAAAGTTTGGGGCCTATAAATCACCTTATATTGACGTCGGCTGACGACAATATAAAGTGACTTGACAAGATGATATAGCCTTATTACGAGGAGGCGGGTAGATAGTTAGGTGGCAAAATGTGGACTTTTCTGCACGAGACCACTGCTCACTTCCTGTTTCCAACCGCCAGTTGAGACGTTTTTTTTTTTTTTTTTTTTTAAAAACCGTCACATTGTGGTATTTACTGTTACCATAACGATGAAAGTTGTGTAAATTTAAGGAAGTAAAAACCACATTTCAAGTGATCATTTAAACCCAAACCATGATCTCTCTCTAACCCTAACTAAGTGGTTTTTGTAATTACAGCGTCGTCACACCGTAAAACATAATTATTCTAAATGGTTTTGGATAAGCGGCATATTACGCTCCTATTGGTCGTTGTGGAGTGCGTTACTACAGCCGCTAGATGGCGTAAACGTCACCATAGGTCGTTTTTTGCCGGCTAAATTTTGTACCTATACTGTTGCAATTATGAGGATGTGTTGCATTTGTAGGACTCTGCAACTACAATCCACTTTCTTCTCGTTGCCCCCCCTCCCCCTCCCCCCCCTCCATCTTTCCTTCAGTGATGGTGGTGTAGAGCTGGCAGCACAGGCAGGAAATGCCCACACCAACATGGTAATTACTAAGTAAAACACATGCAGAGAAAATCGTAAAATGTGCTCGCGGCTCTGTGCATGTTTGTGGCGAAGCTGATGGAGAGAAACCACAGCCTCCTAAAAAACACTACGAGCCATTCATTCACACTGTTCTGGGGCAGTAATGACAGAGTGTGATGGGAGAAAGAAACACAGCCAGCAATCAAAAGACAGATAATCACGAGAAAACAAGAGGATTCAGAGTCACAAAGAATGGGACGAACACTTCCCGTAAAAATCACTGTCGCTCCACACAGAAATGTGAAAAATGCCGCAGGACCAGAGCTATTTACAGAAACAAGAGATTAAATTTATTCTGGTTGTTTGTGAATCATGTCTCTATGTGTGTGTCTTCATTTCTCAGGGATGATTTTATAAAGTCTTCCTGGTGGATTTTAGGATATCAGAGTCACCTTTAACACACCAATAACTTTAATTCCTCACATTTTCACCACAATATGGCAAAAAAAGAGACTAAAATAGCAGAAAAAGTAATTAAAAAAAAGCTCTTTTTGTGTGTTCCAGCTGTGTGCGAGTGGTCGTCTCACCTGGAAAAGGTAGACGTCTCCGTACGAGTTGCTCAGGCAGAAGACGTGTTCCTTCTTTGGGTGTTCGGGGACGGCCTGGACGATGCTGTCGTCGGCCAGCAGAGCGTAGCGAGGAGAAAGCTCCTGCTCAGCACCGCCGCTCTTCCCGTACGTCTCGTAAAACAGCAGAGAGCAACCTGAGGGGGCAGAGGGAGTTATTTCCTCTTATATTAACACCTCTAAATCATACATTATCTTTTTGGAGCCATGGGAATATTCCCTTTATTAAAACCCTGCACCCCACCCTGCTAATGTTAGCTTGGTGCTTGTTTCTTTTACAGCATCATGTGTATTAGATTTGTATGAATTGATGCATTTCCTCTGATTACAAAGACAGAAATCATTTGATGATTGATGGTGATTTCCTGCTGGTTTAATGAGCGACTCCATACAGCAGCGTCAGACTCTGGAGGTCACACAGAATTCATGTTCATTCATGTTTGTTTTCACAATTTCACACTTGTGTTTTACGAATGAAGAACTTCCACATAGTTGTTTTTTGAAGGAGATGCACTTCAAATGAGTTCCGGCTGAGTTTGAATGCACTTAAGTGTAATTTGGATGCCAAATAAATGTAATGAAATGTAATAAAGCAGGATATGCAGCACAGTCAGTCAGATCATCGTGGACATTTTCAAGGAGTTTGCAGCATTTTCTGATGGACTTCTCTTGCTTTCAGTGATGGAAAATAACTACGTACATTTACTCAAGCGCAGTACTTAAATACAAATTTGAGATATTTGTACTTTACTTGAGTATTTCTATTTTCTGCTACATGATACTTTCACTGCACTACAATTCAAAGAGAAATGTACTTTATCCTCCACTACATTTATTTATTTATAACTTAAGTTACAAGTTACTTTGCAGATTGAGATCAATAATACAAAATATAATTAACAAATAAATTATGATGTATTTTAAGATGGCTTTATTGGGTGGGAGGACCTAATGCATCATTAATTATAATCTATAATCTAATCATATAATGTACATTATTCTGAATTAGGGCATTCTACATAATGAATACTTTTAATACTTTAAGTATGTTTTGATGCTGATACTTATTTACTTAGTGAAATGAATGCAGGACTTTGTTTCTACACAGACATATTGCTGCTTTTACTGAAGTACATGATCTGAGTACTTCTTCCACTGAATATTAGACTATTTGTTTGTATTTTTTGGAGTATTTTCCTCAGATCTCAGCGTGGTCCAGACAGAGGGACGTACCTTTCAGTGTGACCCAGTAGTGCCTCCACTTGCGCCGGGCCACCAGCTCCAGCTTCCTGTCCTTGCTGACGGTGATGAGAGCTTTAAAGGAGAGCCAGCCGGCCCGTCGCACCACGCCCTGCTCCTTCTCTAACAGGACATCCAGCTGCTCCCCACCTCCGACCTCCACTTCCCCGTCCATCTCCTCATCCCCCTCCTCTTCCTCCACATCGTTCTCCTCCTCCTCTCCGTCGTCCTCTGACGGTTCGGTCCGGCTGCAGCCCGTCTCCAGCTCCTGCATGAAGTTCTCGTAGACGTTCTGCCGCTGGGCGTCGCTGCTCTGGTTCTGGTTCAGGCTCCTGGAGGAGCCGCAGTGGACCGGTGGGAACTGGTTCTGGTGCAGGTTTAGGATGTGGAGAGGGTTGGAGGACCACAGCGTGCCGGAGTCCAGTCCATTCATAAAGACATCACCGACTTCACTACCATAAGGCTCCTGAAGAGAAAACAGATTTGATCTTTAACTCATTTATTTCTTATCAAAAGTGAAATAGCGAGTGTTCGCTGTACAGTCAACGTTGCTGTAATTCCTCCTGCAGCCACTAGAGGTACAAAACTGCGGTGATGTGCAGGTGTACTCCAGGACACTGTGACATCACTGTTGGTTGTAGTTACAGGTGCAAGAGAGCACAATTCAAACTACAGCCCGACACAAAACAACATTTTTGATTTTTTCACATTTCCAGGTCTGTATTTACTTTCTGGGGCTTTAATGGAATATCTTTAAAAATGCTCCTGTCTCTTTAAGACCCGCTTCCTGATGACCCACTCTGCTCTGATTGGTCAGCTTCAAGAAACTACGTAATCAAACTACAGTAGCAGGATTTCACATCTTTTTCTCGCTCTTTACTCCAAATGCCAACTTCTCAAATACATCCGTACATGTTGGAGCTGAATCAGATCCGCAACATGACAATGGACAACGTGAACAACACATGGAAACACCTTAGCAACAACCTTAGCGACAAAGATTACATAAAGGACAACCTTTTATGGACATGTAACAAGCTGACGTCATCTCGTCAAGAAAGTAAAAAAAAACGTCACTGACGAAGTGTTCAGAGCAGGTTGAAACATACGTTCACCTCAAGTTTTGGAACTTTGACCATGTTTATCATCCAACATCAGAACAGGATATAAATAACAGAAAACCACAAAAAGCAGAATACGTCCCCTTTAAAAAATCCAATTATGCCAGATTATACCACAACCAGCATCACCAGTGAAACAGACTGAAACCTTAAACCAGAGAAGACAGTGGAACAAATCCCTTGTGTCTATCTAAAGCCTGATATATCTTCTTCATCAAAAACTCTGCTGCCAGAAATACTCACTCCTCCTGTCTGTTTATTAAAAACTACAGTGACCAGCTGTTTTAGGAAATTACTGAGACTTTTAAACAAATTAAACGATATATTTGTGAGCTGTCATTAAAGATTTACATCTTCAATGAGCGCAGATATAGCAAAGAAGTCAGAAAGTAGTGAGAAACGGACTAACGGCAGACAAGACTTGTACTTTATATACAGTAGTTATTAAAAACTAGCAGGAACAGAGGTAAATTATATAAAATGTCCCAAAACTATAAATGCTTCCAGCTTCATAATAGACCTGGGTGTGAGATACCTGCTCGTAGGTCTAATTTAGAAATGAAACCATATAAAAAAACCAATGAACTTGCAAACGTTGAGCCACAGACAGAGTAGAGAAGGTGGAAAGTACCGAGAGACAAACAAACACATTCATATAAAGAAAAGCATATTTTAAGACAAAGAACGAGTTTCTCTGTTACTTCTCTGCCGCAGCTGTTCGCTAAATTTACTTTTAAGTAGTAAAATGTGTTTATGAGTTAGTTTTAACAAGCAGAATTTTCCCCTTCATTACAAATAAACGGGTGTTAATATGGTTTGTTCCGTTTACGCAGCACTCAGACAAATGTGCTAAGAAGCTAACATATAAAAAAAAACACTCATGTCACACTAATAGGTCTCTAGGTCTCATATTATTTTGGATAAATGTGGACATTTAAGATTTATATCATGATAAAAACGCCTTTTAAATATCACCATGGAATCAGAGTACAGTAAATAAGGAAAAAAGGTGCCGTCGAGCTTTTACAGTCCACTTCACGTCCCATTGATATTCCCTCACAGACAGGATGTGATCTCATCCTGCTGAATGTAAACAGGAAGTGAAGTTTATCCGAGTCAGATTTCACACAGAATGAAACCAGATCAGCAGATTGTTGATGTGTGTTATGAGAAACATGGATATGGTAGCTAAGCTGTTATTTGGAAGCGTGTTTTTGTTAGAAAGGGGAAGGAAAAGGTGGACAAAAAAATATGTACACCCTCTGATGATGCAATAAAATCAGATGAAGTATTATAAGTGCAGTCAGCGTTTTAAACTTAAATAAAATGGAGCCACAAATCTTTATATCTCCACAGTTTATGTTGTGTTTTAATGTTTTATGCTGTGCTTTAGGTGTTTTTTTATTTGTGTATTGTAATTTACTGTTTCTGCAACAATTAGTCATTTAATCAATTAGTTAATTTCTCTGGTTCCAGCTTCTCAAATGTGAATATTTTCTGGTTTCTTTTGTCCTCTATGATCGTAAACTGAATATTTCTGAGTTGTGGACAAAAGCAAAACACTTTACGTTGCATCTTTGGGAAACAGTGATTGACATTTTCACTATTTTCTGACATTTTATAGACCAAACATCTAATCAGTTTATTGATTAAATGATCCACAGATTAATCGATAATGAAAATAATCATCAAATGCAGTTCTATATCTTGTGTTGCTTCTATGTTTTGGTGAGTCAAAAACAATTTTCCGCTCTGGTGGATAATAAAGTTGTATTTTATTCTATTCTGTCAACTGCTTGAGCTATTTTGTCCAGCTGCTGTATATGAAGTGTTTAAAATGTTACATATAATGTTAAATATTATATTATTGTTTAAAGTCTATTTAAGCAGTGTTTTCATGGTAATCGCTACTTCATTCAAGTGAAAAAAGGAAAAAAAGAAAAGAAAGAAAATGACACGGAAAAAGAATACTGAGAAATATGGACAAAGATATTGTGAAATAGCAGTTTGAAAATAGAAATGCTTAAAGGAGCAGTGTGTATGAGGTTGCAGGTTGCAACAAACTGAATACACCTCCTGTTCCAAGCGTGGAGGAGAACCTACGGTGGCTGCAAAACACGCGAAAAACATTAAAAGTCCCTTTCTAGAGCCAGTGTTTGGTTTGTCCTTTCTGGGCTACTGTAGAAACATGGCGGGCTCCGTGGAAGAGGACGCGCTCCCTATGTAGATATAAAGGACTCATTCTAAGGTAACGAAAACACAACGATTCTTGTTTTCAGGTGATTATAAACTAATTAAAGCATTGATATTATATCCCGCTGGACGCCACTAAACTCTACAGACTGGACCTTTAAATGTGAAAGTTTAAACAACAACACGTCTAGTTTTACTGCTGAACAGTCGCGACTGACTTCCTCTTACATGATGATTAAAGTTTTTATATCTATGCTGCAGTTGTTGTTTCTCACCTGGATCCGTCTCTTCTTCCGGCTCAGACTTCCAGTCCAGTCGCTCAGCCGTCTGATTCGGCTCTTCAGGAAGTCTTTGCGGCTCACTGGGGTGACGGCGGCGCTGGCAGACTCCGCCCGGCGGCAGGGCAGCGTGTGGGAGGAGTATCGCTGCTCCACGCCTCCTCCTGACCCCTCCTCCTCCTGGATGACGTCATCCAGCAGCGCCGAGGAGATGGAGGCGGTCCTCTGCTGCAGGGAGGCGTCTGATGTCGTGGGGAAGGCGGGCAGCGTGTAAACGTTATCCAGTGACGCTGAGGAAGGTGACGCCAGGTTGAAGTCTCTCAGGTCAGTCTGGAGGATCACCGAGTCTCCGATCCCGCTGTCCTCTGTTCGCCCGGAGGAGCAGGTGTTGTAACCTGCGGCGGCCGTGAACTCGCTGCTCTCCGCGGCGGGGAAGAGGAGGCTGGAGTTGAATCCGGGTGAAATATCCTCCACCTGCGCGGAGAAGAAAGTGTTGTAGCCGCTGCTGGCGCCGGTCTCCTCTGTGCGGGTGGAGGAGTAGGTGGTGTATCCGCTGCTGTTATCCACGCTCTGCCTGCAGGCGAACACGTTGTCGGACAGCTCGCCGCCGTTCCCCCACGGCGAGTCGTACCAGGAGCCCTCGGAGCTGAGCGAGCTGCCCTTGCTGGTGCGGAGGGAGGGCTCGGCGACTGGGGTGGCGGCTGTGGCGGAGGCGATGGCGGGGAGGACGGGCAGCACCTGCGGCTCCACCGGTACCACCCTGGTGTTGGTGAACTCCACCCTCATGCTGCCGTCTTTGCTGAGCAGCACTTTGGGGCTGCCGTCGCTCTCCAGAGAGGCGCACACCGATGTCCGCTCGCCACCGATCCTCCCCCCGCCGCTTTCCAAGAATCCAAACTGGTTCCTGCAGGCGGCCTGCGCTCGCTCGCCTCTGATGTACCTCTGTGGAGAACCGGCCTTCAGCTTGGAGCCTCCTCTGGCTGCGTGTTCATAATGCCAGGAGGTGTACGGCGGGCCAGCGGTGTGTTGACTGAGGTGGCCCCTCCCCCGGCTCCTGCAGCCCCCCTGGCTGCTCCTCCACCAGCTGCGGGCTGACGCCGCCTCCTCCTTCCTGGAGGGGAACCTGAGCGAGCAGGAGGACTTGGCTGGAAGGACGAAGCTGCTGTGGCTGTCTGTGTTTCCCATCGCAACCTGGAGGAGAATCAAGGAGCATGACATCATCAACACAGGACAGAGAGGACGTAAATTACAGGAAAACTCCCGACTCTGCTGTTTGTCTGCCAGTTAATATGCTCACACATCAGAGAAAATATCAACCGGTTTGACCTATTTCTGAAACCGATATCTTCACACTGAAACTGATTTATATTCCTGCTGAACACATTTGGAAATCGTGTATCTACATTTTTGCCTTTTCATGCCTAAACAAACCCGCAAAAATCCTCAGAGCCATCAGGAGCCACTGAAACACAGTACTGCTACTAATACTGCAGTACTACTGCTGCAACTAATACTACACACACTATTACTTTTGCCCCCCCACCCAAAAAAACCTTGTATATGTATATATATATATATATAATACTGGAGCTTTCAACTGGTTTTCAACTGCTGCTAATGGGTTTTAAAGGACGGGTTCACAATTTTTCAAGTCTCTCTCAAAACAACAGTCAGGAGCCCAAATGAGCATTGAAATATGTTTTTCTTGCTGTAATCATTCCTCCTGTTCATACTGACCATTAGAAGATCCCTTCATAATACACTTACAATTTAAAATACGTGGGACAAAATCCACAGTCCTTCTGTGCAAAAATGTACTTAAAAGTTTATCTGAAGCTAATATGAAGCCAAATCAAGTAGATATTTTTCAACGTTACAGTCTTTTTAGTGCTTAAGTTCCTCTTTTTGTTACTATACTTCAGGGAAACACTGTCTGAGGAAACACAAAGAGGGAATTTGATGCTATAAAGACTGTAAATGTGGCAGATATCCACTTGATATGACTAACTCAGACTGCTGAAGCCTCATATAAGTTTCACATCAACTTTTAAATGCATTTTTGCACACAAATGGCACGCAATGAACATTTGAAGGGGATCTTTTAATAGCCAGTATGAACAGGAGGAATGATTACAGCAAGGAAAACCTCTTTCACTGTTCATATGGACACCTGACTGATGTTTTAAGACACATTTGAAAAATTGTGAACTTGTCCTTTACGTTAGCTTAATGTATCTTTTTGAAAGTTAACATCAAAGCCAAAATCACAACAGTCACTAGATCCATCTCAATGACAACTAAGCAAACTTCATCCACTAATGAAGACCATGCTATATAGTTATGGAAGTAGCTATTGCAGTAAGTGGACCTTGAGTTGAGGTTGTATCGTACCTGTTTGGCTCTGGATGAATAACGTGACTTAACATGAGGCTTAAAGCAGCGTTTCACTGCCCTCTACGGTTCAAACCCTGAATCACCTGTAAACATTTCCAACAGTGATGTCACAGCGTACTGACAACCGGACAGTAAACCTCCAATACTACAAGAAAAACAACAACTACTGCTGCTATTACTGTCATTACTACTGATGATTGATTTAAATCTCCCCATTATTTATCAAAGGTTATATGTAATATGTACTTTTTACATCCTTTCATCTGTAACTGAAACACTTAATGAACCAGGTT
This sequence comes from Thunnus albacares, assembly GCF_914725855.1. Lineage (NCBI taxonomy): Eukaryota > Metazoa > Chordata > Actinopteri > Scombriformes > Scombridae > Thunnus > Thunnus albacares. The sequence continues at coordinate 24,248,859 of NC_058121.1, read as the reverse complement.
TTGAAAACAGCTCACAACAGCAACTACTATTACTGTTACTACTGCTGGTGCTGTTATCACTACTCACATTAACATCTCTCCATTTATTTTGATAAAGTAAAACCCTTCTCCAGTCAAACGATATCTGCATTCGATCCTTTTTGTATCCAGATCTAAAAAAAAAAAAATGACCGTATGTTTTTGCTCGCAGCCAATCACTGCAACGTTCTTCGATTTAATGTGACGTGTGATTGGTCGACAACCGCAGCAGCTACAACCCGAACAGTCTGTGGTGATAATACTTCATTGTACAGTTTTGTACATTTATTTAATAAATATTTCAATAACTTGAACACTTTCAAAATGTATTTGTGAAAAATCATTTGGGTTGGGAGGAGTGGTGGCGTCTTCCGCAACTGAACGCTTCCATTCACATGATGGGTATCGAATGAAGTATCTGTTGTATTGGTATCACTTTAAGAGTACTGGTATTGGTACTGGTATCGTAATTTTTTAAACAATAACCAGCCCTATCATTCACAGTTTAAGTTAGTAACACTTTACTTTAAGCAGTTACAATCAACATATTAACAGCTAATAAAGGGTTAATAACACATTATAATGTGGTTATAATCAGATAAAATGACATTTTAAGTGTTTATTAATATTCCGTGTTTGTCAACAATTGTAACTTCTCCTATTTTATATTATTAAATCAGTTTTTTACTATACTGTCGTTAATTACTATACAAACAATTGTTCACAATACATTAATAAACACTTATATATGCTTATAATGACATTATAGTGTTTTCTAAACCGTGTATTAATTATTTATATACTCATTATAAATACTTAAAATGTTACTCTTTAGTCTAATCTGATCAACCAGTGTCAGTTCTCCAAAACATGCTGTACTGTAGGTAATCAATTAGGGGTTCAACTAACTATGCTAATTTCCAATTAACCGATTAATCGCTTTGAAAATCGGTTATATTTTCCTTGGGTTTTTTTTGAACAACAATCAAAAACCGGAAGATAATCAAGTTTACTAACAAATTCTCACAATTGAGAAACTGGAACTTGTACGTATTTGGCATTTTTGCTTTAAAAAAAACAACAACAAAGAACTAAAATAATCAATCTATTATCACAAGAGCTGTAGATCAACCAATCGATTAATCAACCAATTGTTGCAGCCAACAATCAATCACACTGCATCAAATCCATTTGGCTATGAAAAACTAACAAACATCCAAATGTTTACATGCAGATTTTCAAGCAAAAAATAACAAGTTTGCACGAAAACAAACAGATTTAAGACAGTTAAACTAAAAAAGTCACAGTAAATCTTTAGCTGATCAACTGAACAACAGATTAAAAAAAAAAAAAGGACAAACAGAATCAGCTCCAGTATCGGCTCTGTATTACTAATCAATAACTGATATGATGAAGAGTTTTTACCGGTTTATGTTTTCGTCTTCAGAAACAGAAACTCGGCAGCTCCTTCATGCTCCGTCCTGCTGCCTCCTCTCTCTCTCTCTCTCTCTCTCTCTCTCTCTCTTCACCACTGAAGCTCTCTGTCGCCTCCAGCTGCTCTCTCTCTCTCTCTCTCTCTCTCTCTCTCTCTCTCTCTCTGTGTGTTTGTGTATGTCGCTCGCCCCCTCCCCACACCGGCTCATCTGTTGGGGGAGAACAGAGGGAGGGAGGGGCTTCAGCACACAGACTTTCCTTTTGTATGACCCCCCCCTCCTCCTCCTCCTCCTCCTCCTCCTCCTCCTCTGTAAAGCTCTTCCATGACGTCTCTGCTGAAGGTTTTTTTTTCTTAAACCAGACCTCACTCTGTCTTCTATTTATTTTGGGTTTTTTGGAATGCTGCAGCAATTTTCTCCTCGTTTTTTTTCTCTCTTTCTGTTTCTCTCGTGTCTTTTTTTTTTTTTTTAATCAAGCGTCAATCTGTGAGCGGCGGGCTGAGGTCATCGGACACCAGCTATTTTAAGAAACTCTCCAGACTTTTGATTGGATATAAAGACAGCAACACTATATAGTAGAGCTATAAGTGAAGATTAGTTTTTATTATCAACAGTCCAAAAACACAAAGATATTCAGTTTATGGGATAAATCAGCAAAAAGCAGCAAATCCACTGAGGAAGCTACAACCAGAGAACGTTAGCTTAAATAATAATCATCATAATGGTTGTGGTTAATGGTTGTGCTAATTGTTCTGGCACAAAAAGACACTGCTGTTTACTTATGGTCCACTCAAGCTTGTATTACTATATTTTTAAAAAATATCTTGGACTCGTCTCAGTCTTGTGGGTGTTTTGACTCATACAGGTGAGAGCCAAGATGTCCATGAGACCAAGACCAGTCTGAGTCAGAAACATCCACACAAGACAAGCCTGAAATAGACTTATGAGATGTTTTGACTCAGACTTGTCTCGGTCACATGGATGGATGTTTTTCTTTGGCGAGGACTTCTTTTGGTCATGTGGGGGCGTTTGTGACTCGTTTGTGTGGATGTTTGTCAATCGGACATGTCTCGTTTACGTGGCTGTGGCTTTGACTCTGACTTGTCTTGGTCCTGTGGGAGTTTTGACTCGGACTTGTGTCAGTCGCATGATCATTTTTGGACTCATTGCAGTTCCGTTGGCGGTTTTGACGCTGCTTTGTCTCGTTCTCGTGGATATTTTTGGCTCGGACTTGTCCTGGTTGCATTGGCGTTGTGACTTGTCTGAGTCAGAACACCCAGAGAGACAAATCTGTCAAAAAAAACCCTACGACATTACACTTGTTTGAGCCAAAAAATGCACAAGACCAAGACTAGATCAAGTCAAACCCCCCCACACGACCGAGAGAGGACCTGTGAGCAGGTCCTCTCTCTTTCTGCCTGCATCCTCCAGCTGAGTCAAAGGACATCGTATAAACACAGTCAGAAATAATTAAAAGAGCAGAATGATAAAGAGCTCAGAGGCTCTCTGAACGCAAGAGCTCATTTCCTGATCGACCCGGGTAGAGGTCAAAGGTTACGGTGGACTTGAGGTTCAGTGTGTTCTAACAGCCAGCTTGGGCAGACCGACGCCCATCCTGTCGCAGAGGTCGGTGCTGAGGAGGGAAGACGGGGGGGAGGGGGAGGGAGAGCCGACGGCAACACAATGCACTGCTGACCCCCAAATGCATCAGTGACCTTTGAACTCTTTCATTGGAACAAGACGGGAAGTACTGAGGAGAAACCTCGACAGTTGGAACGCCCGACAGTGATTCAGAGCAGTGAAGTTGTTGGTCAACTTACTTACAAATGATTATTTACACTGAGGGAGCAGTTTGCAGCTCTCAGAGAAGCTTCTAATGTTCAGTTTTTTGTTGACACTGTGTGAGGAGTTGATTCAACAAGCCCTTAATCTCTCAACAACTTAACAGGCAGTTAGTTTTCATCTTCAAAACCCCTGTGACTGATGTCTGCATCACGGTATGGTTAAGAGTTGGTTAAAGAGTATGTATCATGCACATTTCCTGCTCTATATTTATATACTGGAATATCTTTACAGTTAAAAACTCTTTATGTATCTTCTACTGGTCCTTTATGCAGCCCCTCAGTTCAGCCTCTGTCTGAAACAGGCGGTTTTAGCTCCTGTCTCTTTAAGACCCCCCTCCTGATAAGCCCTCTCTGTTCTGATTGGTCAGCTTCAGGAAGCTTCCTCCGGCTCTGGAGGCTACATAAACAAATTCTTCTTTACTCCAAATGTCAACTCCATCTCAAATCCATCTGTGCATGTTGGGACTGAATCAGATCTGAAACGTGAGAGTGGACAACGTGAACAACACACCTTAGCAACGACCTTAGCAACAAAGGCTATGGAATGGACGGCTATTGTAAACAATCTGATGTCATCACGATGAGGAAGTAGAGGTAACTTTGCAAACAAAGCACTCAGTGGAGGTTAACGCCCTGGATTCTGACTTACAGGCAGCGTTTCTACATATGTTCAAGTTTTGGAACTTTGACCGTGTTTAACATCTGACATCAGAACAGGATAAAAATAACAGAAAACCACAAAAACCAAGGTGACTAACTCTAAGAAAAGAAAATACTGCACTAAACAGCGTCATCTTTGAGCACAAAACACAAGTTTTGAATATATGTGGACGTAAAATTTGGGTAAAAATCAGTCTGAGCAAAGAAGATGGACAGTGTGAACATCCAGCCTCAGTTGGATACTTGTGCAGGACAAAACCAGCACATGAAGGACAAGAAGAGGAAGTCCACAAACTGAATTTTAGAAGCTTGTAAAGATTTAATGCTGCATCGTTTCAACCTTCAAGGTGTCAGGCTTCATCCAAATATAAAGTGACACCCATTATGCCAATAATGGGTGTTATTTTGTAGGTCAAAATTTTGCAACATTAGCATATTAGCCTGAATAAGACAATAAGACAATATTTCATTCTGGAAGTTACATTTGAAGAGGCAGGGTTGTATTATATTCAAGGACCAGACAATTACTTATTATTTACAACATCAGATCTTCTCCTACCGAGAGTGTTGCATTATGGGTTGTTTGTAGCATTAATGTTGCTAGGCTAGCGAGTTTCTTTCAGTGTGTTTATAGTGAGTCTGTTAGAGTCAGTCAGCACTAAAAGTGTTTGGTTAGTTCAGTTTAACCTGCAGGAGTTTCTGAGGGATCGTGTAACGTGTTCTTCTGCCGTGCAGGAAACAAATTCATGATTAGTATGATTATTATGATATTATGACAATTGAATAATCCATTTTGACAGTAAATTGAATATCTTTGGATTTTGAAGTGTTGGTTGGACAAAACAAGCCATTTGAAGACGTCACTTTAGCCTCAAAGACAGGCATCTTTCACTATTTTCTGACATTTTATAGACAAAATGATTAATCGATCAATTGGGAAAATAACAAGCAAATTAATCGATAATCTAAATAATCGTTAGTTGCAGCCCTTAATGTGAGATTTACCTTCTGCTTTAACGGAAGGATGAGGACTCCTCTTATTTCCCAACAGGGCGAGTGTGAAAGTGCGAAGTATTTTATATTCAGGGTTATCTTAAACTCAGCAACCAACCTCTTCTTTTCCTTTAAAAGTCATTTTTAACCAATCAGCTTCCTTCAAACAACCTCCTTAGTTTTCATTGATAACTGGAACAAAACAAGGATTCTTTAACACAACACAAAAGTCTTTTGGACCGCTGTTCTCCTGTCAGAAATGAAGATTATTACTAATAAATAATATAACAATTCATTAAATTTATTATTAGAGGGAAGAAAACATGTTCAGTCATGGATTTATTTCTTTAAACCTTTTATATCTCCACTGACTGACTCAAATATGCTCAGATATGAATGAAAACACCTGTTTTTCTTGGACCAGAGGTGCAGAAAAAACAACCCCCCCCCCCCACCCCCCCTCAGGCCGGTGCTGCTTTGTGTCTTCATCTGAATGGAGAAAGTCTGCCTTCCACTTTTGTCTGCTTGTCCTATCGGCCATCTGCCGGCTCGCAGGACGCCCCGCCACGGGTGACCCCCCGCATTCTTCACCAACAAAGACCCTCCCCACCCCCCTCACCCCTCTCACCCCATCCCCCCATGCAGGCGTGAGGCCGCCATATTGAAGGAATTCATCAGATTTGGAGTGAAAAGAATCTGATTAATGTGCAGTTTGTTTGGAGGAATGACACCTGTTCTCCATGTGGATTTTATAACGTTAGTTATTATTATTTATGAGAGTTTATTAAATAACTTCAAATCTGAACATATTAAATGTAACTTTTACATGTTTAAACCCACTGACATCTCCGGCCTGAGTTAGGTAAAACTTTGATGGGGGCGCTACAATAAAAGATCCAAATACTGAAATACAGCAGCTTGTATTAGTACTCACACTGTAGTAAAAAGGACAAAACACTTGTGTTCATTGATATTTGGGCTGTTTTTTACTCATTATAATGGTGAATATTGGTCCGTTTCTGTGCAGCAACAAAACAAACAGAAATCAGAACGAGGTGTCTGATGTCAGTTAGAGTTAAATTTACAGGCTACACAATCATCCACAGGTGTTCTTACACACCAGTTAAACTTCAAAACCTTCTTCATTTAATGTGGGATTGTTCAGTTGATTCTCCTTTTTTGGAAACAAGTAATTAAAAGTATTGATTGTTCTCCGCCATTGGAACCCAAACCCAGATTTTGCTGAATAGTTAAAATTAATCCATTTGGTTCCGTTAATTTCTCAACAGTATGAACATAAATGAGCAGAATATTGATAATTAGTGTCCTTTACGGTCTGCATTATTTTTTATTTCGTATAGCTGTGAGGCATTAGCACACAATTAATTTATTTAGATTATACAACTCTAACAAGCTTCCAGAGTCTAAAAGATTGTCATACCTGACAGATATCAATGAAAACCAACAGAAGTCTGGAACTATGGTGAGATGAAAAGCATTAAAAAGCTTTTTAAAAAGTCAACAAAAGTGTGAAGTATTCATTATTAAGGAGCTCAATTTAGACAGAATAAGACAAGACTTTGATGAACGACCTGCCCAGCTGGGTCTTCTGTGTTTGTGTATCTGGTTTATTATGATGGGAATCTCTCACTGAAAAACTCGTCTTGGTTTTTTTCCCCTTTTGAGTGTAATGACGCTTTTGTCTTGAGGCTGAGCGGACACAGGAAACAGGAAGTCCAGATCAGCCATAAATAGCAGGAAGCTGCAACACCTCCTGCAGGAGCAGATACACAAACACACCAAAAACCCTCCGACCGAAGCCTTCATCCACTGGATTTATAGATTTATTTAACTACTTTTATTTGACGTTCTTCCATATATTTTGTTTTATACTTATAGTATATTTATATTTATGTATTTATACTCTGGATTTATACAGATAAGATCTAAAACGAGATTCACTGTGATGTTAAATCAATGGTGCAGAGGTCAGAGACTGTTTGGAAAGAGGAAAACAAAGAAACTAGACAGATTATCATGATCAATTAATCTGCTGATTATCTTCCCGATTAATCAGCAACCAATTGTTTGGTTTATAAATGTCAGAAAATACTAGAGTCCAAAGTGACATCTTCATATTTTGATTTTTTTTCTGACAAACTGTCCAAACCTCAAAGATACTCAGTTTAGGGCTGCCGCCAATGATTATTTTCATTATCAATTAATCTAATTTTGTCGATCAATTGTTTATTAAATGCGAGAAAATAGTGAACAATGCACATCACGATGTCCTAAAGCCCAATGTGACGTCTTCAAAATGCTTGTTTTGTCTAAAACCTAAAGATATTCCCTTCACGATCATGTATGACAAAGAAAAACATCAAATCTTCATGATAAAGAAGCTGGAAACAATTAATTTTTGGCATTTTTGCCAGAAAAAATAACTTAAATTAATGGTTGTGAAAATAGTTGAAGATTAATTGCCAATAGCTTGTTTCTGCTCTACTTCAGTTTGAAATGATATAAAACAGAGAAAAGCAGTAAAGCTTCACATCTGAGAAGCTGGAAGCAGAGAATATTTTGCAATTTTGGCTTTGAAAAGAACTTAAACTTAAATGACCTGATTGTTAAAATAGTCATCCGTTATTTTTCTGTCAATCGATGAGTCATTTCGGCTCTAAAAGAGACTCAGTCAGCGTTTCTCCCTTTGTCTCCACTTCTCCTTCATATTCCTCGCTGATCAAATGACTGCCGACAGTCCAGGATGTGTGTTTTGCCATTGTGGTCTGCCAGAACGTTCCTCTGCTTCCAAACTTTAAACTGACAGGTCCAGACGACGCACAGGGACAAAAATGTTGTTAATTGCTGTGCGATTTAATAAATTTAACACCACCCTGACGGCAGTTTCCATGGAGCTGCTAACACACCCTCGGGTCAGCGGGTGCAGAGATTGAAACTAGAATGGTCAGTCACATGGTGTCGCAATTAAATGATGTTTGTTAAGGCTGAAAGAATTAGATCAGACCAGAAACAAATCAAGCGTCCCCTTGAGGCTGCGGTGTTCATTACAACCATAATATGAAAGTGTTGGAAAGAACAACCAACTTCTGATGATTTAGATATTTTTAGTCTTTCCAGCAGTGCAACTGAAAATATAATGTTTGTCCTGACAGTGGCGCAACAGGACATGTGATGGGATCATTAAAATCTAAATGGTTTACCTTGAGGAGCTGGATTTGATTTCATGACAATCTGACCAGTAAAACATCACACAACATTACAACGTTTGTTCAGAACTTTTGGATAAAACTAGTTTGACAGAACAACATCAACTAAAGGTCAATTTATTAGCCTTTCCGCAGCTCTCAATTAGGGGTGTGCGATATGACGATATTAGATCTTGAACGATTAAAATATCATCATGATCTGCCTTTACAGACAGATCCTTACTATCCTGCTACAGTGCACATCGTTTCAGTTCAGCTACGTGACAGAGCGCTATCTGCTAGCCAGGGGCTAATGGCTAAAAACACTGACATGGTGAGCACTTTGTACCATATCTTCAATCTGTTGGTGAAATCTACAGCAGTTTTAATGTCCTGCTAAGAAGCTGCACACAGCTGGACTACAGGTAAATGCCACCATTTAGTATTTAGCTCGCCTGCTAACTAGCACTAACTTCTGTCATGCCGCAAGCTAACGTGATGCAGCTCTGGCGTACTGTGTTTGTGCCTTTTTTTTTTAACGGTGCACATCCTGCTAGTTATCCGAAACAAAACACTAACGCTTCAACACATCAACTGTTTGCTTTTCAGCTGTGAAATTAGTTTGGTTGTACTGTTAGTTTGGTTTCACACTGCAATATCCATTTTAAACAAGAACAAATAGACTTTCACTACTTTTTAATGCAGCTTTGCACTCCTGCTCTTATTTATTTATAGAATTGTTTGTGTTTTAATGTAATTTTATGTCTTTATGTCTATCATGGGTGTATGTTTTTATGTTCTTTGTGAGCCCATAACCTAAGACAAATTTCTATTATTACGTGATAGGCAATAAAGTTTTTTGAATCTTGAATACTGATCAGTAAATCACAAAATAGTCTAAAAAACCAACATGAAAAAGAATCATGATAAGATCATGATTCTGCCAGAAAAAGATTGTGATATTTATATATGATATTTTTGCTGTATCATCCAACCCTACTCTCAATCCTCTTTATCTACTCAGTTGTCATGGAGATGGATCTGTTGACAAACAAGCTCATTTCATCCAAAGCACTTTTAGGGTCTTTTGTCCTGGTAGCTCACAAGTTAATCAATCTGCTGGTTAAAATCGTGTGATATGATTGAAAGCTCAGCAAAAGTTTGTAAGTGGACCTTGAGTTGGGCTCTTTTTGTCAAACTTGTATTTCAAGTGGTAATTTTTTTTGCTTAACTTTAAAAGGGTGTGTCTGGCGATATTTTTCTTGTCAACAAATCTCATGTTTGGATCCAAACCAATTATGAACTGATCTACTGACAAGTATTGTGTGTGTATCAAAAGCCTGATATGTCTTATTCCTCTGTGCCGTAGACCTCCATTGTTGTCCAAAAACTATTAAAAACACGTCGATGAGTCACACCGCTGCACTCGTTGACACGTTCCGTCATTATGAAGAGTTTTGGTTTTGTTGTCTAGAAACAGCTTCAAAGAGTAATAACAGTGATCAGTCTCAGGAGAGTAGTTCTGTGTAAGGCGGGCGCCACTGAGCATGTGCAGGAACGTGATTCTGTTACAGGTTCACTAGCTTGTTGTGCTACATATCACAACCACTTGACTTTGTACTGAAGTTCTTTTAGAAACGTACAATATCAGAGTCTGATCAATACGATGAGTATGAATACACGTCTGACACCAGATGAAATGATGGATGTGATGTACTTGTATTAGCTGGAGGATTCAGAAGAGGAAATCCAACAGAGATGAGCTGACAGGGAGAGACTAACGTTACTTTGATCTCAGTCATAAACTCTGATGTAACAGCCAAATCAAGCCAAACACAGCATCCGAAGGGAAAAAGTGGAATTTCTGTTGCGTAAACAATCGTGTGGTCCGGAAATTTCCACAGCCAGGTACTTCAGTACTTCACTTCACTGATGCTAACTTCATGTAAGATGAACAGACCTGAAAAATAATATCACTTACAACTTACAATCTGTTATTAGTCTTTGGAGCCATTTCTAAACAAACTAACATGACCAAACTCTTCATAATGAAGGAACATGTCACCCAGTGCAGCGGTGTGGCTCATTAATGTGTTTTTAATAGTTTTTGGAAAACACCACAGGTCTACGGCACAGAGTAATAAGATATATCAGGCTTTGGATACACACACAATACTTGTTAATAGATCAGTTCATCGTTGGTTTGGATCCAAACATGAGATTTGTTGACAATAAGAAAAATTTAGAAAATCGCCAGAATTATCCTTAAAGTTAACACAGATGAGAAGTCTCAAAAGCACTGAGGATGAAATCATAACAGCAAGCTGGCATGTCAACAGAACCATCTCCATGACAATTAAGCCCTACTGCAGATGAAAACAATGTCGCATGGTTGAAAGTCTGGAAAAAGCTAGAAACTTTGTCTCGTCCCAGGATGTAACATTTTGGAATAATGGGATTTTAAAAATTAGGGGGAGCTATATCATTCTTTAATGACTACAATCAATGTTTTTTTTTACTTTAGGTGATTTGTTAATTGTTATATTTGCTAAAAAAGAAAATGAATCAGGTTTGTATTTCTGCAGGTGGCTCCAGAGAAGCTCCAGTTCACAGCTCCACTGTGCATCATCTGAGAAATAAATGAAAAGTGTTTGATTTGGAAGTTTGTCCTCAACATTTCTTTTCATCCAGACACGCGACTTGGTTTTTGGGGCGGCCGTCTGAAGCAATTTTCCCTTCTTGCACGAAAACTGGGGGAGGGGGTTGTGTTGTGTTTTTGCAGGGAGACGCCAAGAAGCAAAATGAGCGCTCCACCTCCCCATGGGAAAGCAGACAGAAGCAGCTTCGATAAGGAGGAGGAGGGAGGCTGGAGCCGGCAGCCACTTTCTCCCCATCAGAGGAAGCGTGCCTGGTACAGGGGGGCAGCAGGGGTGAGGGGGGGGGGGGGGGGGGTGGGGGGTTGGGGGGGGGTCTGTTTCCTGTCCTGGCTGACTGAGGGTCCTTGTCCTGGCACCGCGGGCGGACAGGCGGGGCCCCCCGGACTCAGGTGGGGCCGAGTGTTGAGTTTGGTGTGGCCGCTGCAGCTGCTTCCTCCTCTGGAGAGACTCGAACATTCAGAAGAACACTGCAGCACATTTAAAGTCAACAAGGCCTCCAAATTAAACAATAAACTCTGTGGTTGGTCCATCAAGTCCAGAACGAAAAACACAGTGAGTGTTTTCTGATCATTTAAGAAAACAGTGTTGACTGTCGGTTGGAAACAGGAAGTGAACAGTGATCTCTTGTGCTAAAATCGTATGTTTTGTTGATCCATCCGCCCAATGCCTGCATCCACCGCTCACAAATGAACCGCTTTTTCAATCTGCACTGAGTGGAAACACTGGAAATTAAAAAAAAAAAGCAGTAATATCACCAAAAATTTAAAAAAAAAGGTTTTTATGCTTGGATGAGGTGGAAAAGTTGACGTAAAAGCAAAATGGAAACAGATTTAGCGAATAAATGGCGATGTACAGGAAGCATATGGCTTGAATGTCCCTGAAGCTTCCGCCCTGCTGGAAAGACGAAAAATGGCTGCAGACGTTTTTTTAACTCTTCTTCGTCGATGTTTTAACAAACTATTTACATTCTAGTTGTTTACTCTTGACCTAAAGTCAGACATCTCAGTGGCAGGTTTGACTTGACTAAATGTTTGTTGTTGGTATTTATTGATTATGAGGCTGTTAAAGCTGATTGTCAGTTAATTTGATGGTTGTCAGTTTAACCACAAACTTCATAGATTTCAATCATCAGTTGTGTTTTTGTTCTAAAATAAAATATCACAGCTGACATCTTCAGGATTCTAATAAAATGCATTGTGTGATTTTACTTTATTTTTTAATTATTCACATCAAATATTTCTTTCATTTTCATATAGTTCTTGTTATTCTGAGAAGAAAATGTGCAACACATATTTGAAGCTATAAAGAGACTTTTAGAGACGCATAAGTAGAAATAGGACAAAGATGCACTGAAAGGGTTAATTGATTATTGATTAACGGATTAGTAAAGTAAATATAATGATTAGTTGCTGCCATTTGCACCAATGATGATCACAAAAAGACAAAAGCAAAAAAGCATTTTTGCAGCTTTTCCTTTTGTCTGAACATCACTGTAGCGCACATCATCATCACCATCATCATCCTCCTCCTCCCGGCTCCCAGCAGGCCGTTCAGCCGCTGTGATGGATGGTCGTCTTGCTCTAATTGGTGGTTAATTGAATGAAGTGTTTGTTGGTGTCAGGAGGCTGACAGACTCGGGCGGTGCTGCAGAGCTAAACGGACACTAATCAGATTTGATCTCAGGTCAAATGTAGTTTGGTTTAAGCAGCAGAAGGTTATCTGCAGGTCCAAAGTAAACTGTCCATTAATCAGTGTTAGTTCACAATATGTCAGACCCCCCCCCCCCCACCCAGAGTGATTCCCCTCCTGGATCGTAGTGATGCTGTTTGACATTTCTGGTTACATGATGGTACACAAATTCAATATTAAATCCAACATGCACTAAAGGACAAGTTCACGTTTGTTCAACTGAATCTTAAAACAACAGTCAGGTGTCCATATGAGCAGTGAAAGAGGTTTTCCTCGCTGTGATCATTCCTCCTGTTCATACTGGATATTAAAAGATCCCCTTCAAACGTGCTTTCAATGTAAGTGATGGAGGCCAAAGTCCACAGTGTGTCCACACAATCATTAAAGTTGATGTGAGGTTATATGAGGCTTCAGCAGTCTGAGTTAGTCATATCAAGTGGATATCTGACACATTTACAGCCTTTTTGGCTGGACTGCAACAGCGGGGCCAGCACTTTAACCACAGATGTCCGTGACTGACCGACTGACTGACTGAGTGATGAAGTTGCACCATTGGTTGGCTGGCTGAGCGTTGGAGTTTCCCAATTGGCCATTGCTCTTTCAAAATGAATCGGCAATAACAGCTTTCTATTACGTCCTCAGGGGGCGTTTACAGCGGTTCAATTCATTTAATGCAACTTATTCCAAATTTATTGCACGCTAAGATCGCCCTGCAGCCGAGCCAGCAGATGCCCTATGTCGGTCTGCACCTGGACTCCCACGCCATGATTGCACGACTGTCGGAGGAGCGTGGGGAGACCTTGTTGCTGCTGACCCTGGAAATGAAAAGTGATACTGGAAGCTCTATCCAATGAATAACAATAGAAGGAAATTTGCAATCTGGTTCCTGAAATACTGTGTCATTGTTTTCAGAAGGCAAAAAATTTGGCTCTTTAGGGCTAAACTGTGTAGATGAAACACCAGATAGACAGAAGAGATGCATGAAACTGGGACTAGAAGAATAAATCCAAGAAATCCTCAAACAAACATGATATATAGACTAAATAACAAAAAAAAGTATCCTACTAGGTAGTTAAATGCTTTTCTGTTTCTGTTGCTTCTGACACACCAGAATTAATTTTGCGAGATGGAAAAAACTCACAAAGTTGTGTAGTTTTCTGTCAGAAATTCTTGTTTGATCAATGAAATCTGTCTGTTTTAATAGCATTAGGAAATCAAGGATGAGTCAACGGCATAAACTTGTCATCGTTTCTCCACCGACTTCGTCCACATGTTAGTGAATGATGTGAGTCATCAGCACAGGTTGGCGGTTTCTAAAAACCGCCAGATAAAAAGGGAAATGACAGGAACAGAGAGTCATCTTTCCACTCATACACAACAAATATTTAGTGTCTCTCTAAATAAATTAAAACATGATCTGACCTCAAACACACTGCCAGTCGCTCAAACTCACTGCCCTCTCAGAGATCAGCTGAACACACAATACTGTACATGTAAAGCAAAAACTAGTTGCAGTAAAACAAACACAATAAATTCAAACACAGCTTATCTTGAACTTGATTCTTTATTCCCGTCTGAAAATTATGCAAATGTTCTGCATTTTCAGACTGGAATTTCCGTTGGAGCCCATCGTGCAACGACTTAAAAACTTAAAAGTATACTTGAGTGTTTCTGAAAAGTTGTGTTTAAACATATTTTCAGAGCTCAGGAGGCATGAAACCGACTCGAGGCTTTGAAAACTATATACTGGTGACTCCCTGGAGCCCCTGATGGAGCACCAGTCTAAACAATCCGCACCACAACAACCTTCATCACCGCAACAGACATCTTTGAACTCTTTGACTGTGAGCTTCTCAGCGCCGGCGTGTGTGAGAAGTAAATGGGGGACTTGTGTGTGTGTGCCGATCACACTTCTCTTCCTTGTCTTTTGTCCTCATTCAGAGAGAGAGAGAGAGAGAGAGAGAGGTTCAGACAAAAGCAGGACGAGAGCTTGGAGCCTCCAGATGCTGCTGCGGGGCCCTCTGGCCTCAAGAACATCCATCAGACAACAAGATTCACTGACAGACAGAAGAGACATGCTAACACTCAGACAGGGATGTGAGTGTAGCTGTTTCACTGCAACCAGGGTCTGATTTAGGTGGTTTTGTTCATCATTTCTATTAGTAATAAAATATTATATTCACTGATAGGACTGGGAGAAAAAAATTGATTCACACAAGGATCGCAATTCTTAACTTCTACGATTCTGCATCAATTAAAAAATGTCAAAAACCAATTCTCTAAATGTTAGTTAATAATGTGACATTGACAGAACAAAAAAGCGGAACTCAGTAGCGAGGGCATTGCAGCACCCTGACAGTCTACAGCATGCACACGCTAGAGTTATGTTGTAGTTCAAATTTTAGAAAAGCAGCGTTTGTTGTTACGTTATTGTTTTCATGCTAATGGTACTTTATTGTTTCTACGTTAGTTACTTTTTTATGCTTATGTCACTTTGTTTTAATGTTACTTTGTTTTCATGCTAACATACTTTATAGTTTTCATGTTACTTTATTGTGTTCATGCTAACGTTACTTTAATGTTTTCATGCTAACATTACTTTGTTTTCATGCTAACGTTACTTAACTGTTTTCATGCTAATATACTTAATTGTTTTTATGTTACTTTCTTTTCATTCTAACGTTGCTTAGTTACTTTTTTCATGCTTGTCATTTTGTTTTTATGTAAATTTATTGTTCTCATGCTAATGTTACTTAATTGTTTTCATGCTAACGTTACTTAACTGTTTTCATGCTAATATACTTAATTGTTTTTATGTTACTTTGTTTTCATTCTAACATTGCTTAGTTACTTTTTTCATGCTTATGTCATTTTGTTTTTATGTAAATTTATTGTTCTCATGCTAATGTTGCTCAATTGTTTTCATGCTAACGTTACTTTATTGTTTTTATGTAAGTTACTTTTTTCACGCTTATGTCACTTTATTGTTTCTATGTTACTTTATTGTTTTCATGCTAACGTTACTTTATTGTTTTTATGTAAGTTACTTTTTTCACGCTTATGTCACTCTATTGTTTCTATGTTACTTTATTGTTTTCATGCTAACGTTACTTTATTGTTTTCATGCTAATGAGCTTCTGGGCTTTGAACCAGTGCTGCTAGTTGATGATTTGGGACTCACAGTTCATTTACCTTTACAGCTAACTCTGCGTGTAGTCTGTGTTAGCGTTATCACTGCTACTAGCTGTCTTTTCCCATTGGAATATGTGTCACGTTAGCTAGCCAGCGCTGACAGATGTCTGTCAAATGTGGTTTGTGGTGAAAATTTTCATCATAAAAGTTTTGGAAACGCATGGATGAACGTCGCAGACAAATTCACCTCAAACAGTCATTTTCCTGTTTAGAAAATACAGGCTACCAGGACATTGCAGCTACGCATTTTCTTTAATTTAATTCTTTTAATTTAGTTAAACTGTATTCTGTGATCTTGTGTTTCTGTGAAGCTAAATGAGTTGAGACCTTCTGAACAGCTGCCAGGAGTAAAACCAACAACATTAAACACTGATGGTCCTGTTCGGGTGATTTGGGCTAAAAAGCCTCCTTTAAAACGACATATGTTGTTTTCTTCTGATGAGCCCGACTGAAAGGGGGCAGCAGACTGTGAGGAGACAAATAGCCAACACAGTGAATAATGATGACGGTCACAAAGACCTTATTGAGTAAAAGGAGCTGAGATGATCGATCTATCGCTCGAAGACGTAAAGAAACAAATCAGTGTTTATCTGCTGATGTAACGAGCCTGTTAATCTTTAATTTGATCGTCCGAGTCTGACTGAAGAAGCAGAATGTCTTTTTCAGACTCAAGTTGACTTGCAGACACTTCATGCTACATAAACACACACACACACACACACACACACACACACACACACACACAGTATATATTTACACATGTAACCACAGAAATGACCAGGATTCAGTGGTTAGTCCAACCACCGAGTAAACAAAGGCTGAAGGAGCTCGAACAAACTGAAAACAGACCGAACTGCAGACAGACAAAACATTTGTTGTATTAAATACAGAAAAGATTTCAGTTCAGTACAGTTCATGAGAAAAAAGTGAGAATGTTTCTTAAAATTTTCCAGAAAAACTTTCCACCAAACTTCACTGAAATCTGAACACATTTTTCAGATAGACTGTTGTCTAAAAAAACACACAAAGAAGAGAGAAAACTGACACTCGTTGTTGGAGGTAATTTACCTTTTTTAAAACCAGGCTTTATAAAGCTGATGGACTCATGTTGTGATGCTGGACAGACAGACTTGATGTCTTGATGTGTTTCAACAGACTATATTTCATTGTGGAGCTAATCCTGACCACATGATGTAATATAAAACCTGGATGATTTTGTTTTCTGCCCAAATTACGTTTGAATCCCTAAACTTTGGGCACTATGTGTTAAAAGGTCTTCATCTCCCACACACGTCTTTCAATATTGATGTAAACCTGCTCAAATTAAAGCTGAGACTCCATTACTTTATTTCAACTTGAATGTGCTGAAACACAGAGCCTGCAGAACAGAACATGTTTAACTGTTCAGTACTGTCTGGACTGTATTTATAAGTGGCAATCACAGTCTGCAAAGAGCTCGTCTGTAGAAAAGAATCAAGTTTGAACAAAAGGGCAGAGCGGTTCACACCCGTGCTTGGCATGACATTGTTTGACTTGTACTGTTACGTAAATCCTTCTTATATCTGATAGGAGTCTCGCAAAAAACCACAACAATAAGATCAAAATCTGACCTTTACACTGAATTAATACAGTTACAAATATACGAGTCGCACTCTAAACAGTGGGATTTACTAATTTTAACTCAAACACCTCCATCCTCTTGACCATGTGTTTGAATTATTCAGCTGTTTCCTGCAGGCACGGCGGAACAATGTTTCCCTTGTTGTCCTGAAATTGTGATTAAAGAGCTGTAAACAAGCTCACAGCCCTTTAAGTGCACATGAAAACAAGAGAAAGCACCATTTGTTTCAGAGCGGGCTAACACCTCTTAGTGGTTTGTACCAGCTCGCTCTGGTCCTCGCAGGTCGCGGGCCAGCAGCCGCTGAGCCTCAGAGGAATGTGAAAGCTTTTACAGGCGACTCGCTGAGGTGAACAAAGTGTTTAGAGGGAAAACGGTGCGGCGGTTGTTTTTTGTGGCCTGTTTGTGTTTTCAGCGGGTTTTGTTGGGGGCGAGTTGTGGAAATGATCCTGATCTGACTGAGCAGCCGTGCCCGGGCTGAGAAAACACCTCCGACACTGACGCAGACCAAAGATTAACCGACACACACAGGTTCAGGAAATGTGCTGAGCTGACTGTTTGTCCAGAAGCTGAGAGGTGTTTGACCACAGATACCTGTCCTGCCTCGCTGCAAACATTCAAGACGTCAAAACTGGTTCCAAAATGAAAGTTGTGCTGACGTTACCTGGCCGTCAGCTGGACGTCTGTGCGTTCCAGTAAATATGTCATTAAATATGTCTTTCTGTTGGTCCTTCTTGAGCGGCTCAGACAAGAAGGCCACCGCACACTCGTCTTCACTCTTTACATGATGGTGCTTGATGTCATGGGATGCATCCTGGACAACGGAGGCTTCAAAGTAATGAGACTGGATGACACAATAACACAGACTGCAGAGAAAGAGAGATGCATCACTCTCTTCCAGACAGACCAGCGTTACTCCGGCTGGTTGATGCTGGGCATTGGGGAGCCATCCTCGTTCCAATTATCCAGAGAAGAAAGGCTATTAAAACATGTTAACTGGTTAATGGACTGCACTTATATAGCACCTTTCCAGTCTTCCTACCACTCAAAGCGCTTTACACTGCATATCAGCATTCACCCATTCACTACACAAGGTGCCAACCTGCTCATCAGGCGGAGAACCCAACGCATTCGCAAGCACTCACACACCGCTGGCACCGCCATCGGGAGCAGTTCAGGGTTCAATATCTTGTCGGATTAGTGGACGACCCGCTCTACCTCTGAGCCACAGCCGCCTGTTATGTTATGTAACATAAATTCATTATATATTATGAAATAACCATGAAATAAAAATGTTTATTCTTACTCTGTGTCTCGTAGTCGTGCCAGTAGTTTTTTTTTTTTGGTGTGAATACGTACACTTCCTGTATGAGAGGTGCTGATAATTCTCTGTAGGTTCATCACTATGAGTCAAGATATTTAATATGAGATAAGTTCACAAAGTATCACTAATATCTTTCCTTCCATCTCTTATTTTCTTCTGCTCTTACTTGTTTCCTTCTTTATTCTTCCTTATTTCTTTATTTGCCCTCTTTTGTCTTCTTTCTGCCTCTTTCTTTCCTTAATGACTATTTTCACACTTCCTTCCTTGTAGCCTTCTTCCATATTTGTTTACTTCTTCTCTCCGTCCATCTTTCCCATCCTCTCTCTATTGTTTTCCTACCCTTCCTTATTTCACTTGTTCCCCTTTCTCTTTCCTTCCTTCATGCCTGCTTTTCAGCCTTTCTTCCGTCTTTTCTTCACTATATTTATTCCCTTCTCTACTGTCGTCGTCTTTCCTTCCATCTTGACTTATTCCCTTCACTCTTCCTCCTCAGTGAACCAGTGAGAAAGTGAACTGAAACAGTAAAGTTGCAGCTAAACAATGAGCTGAAACTCACTATAAAGCTCCGTAAAGCCGAGAGGAGCTGCAGAGTGGCTGATAATCCTCTGTAGGTTCATCATTATGAGCCACAACCAACACATTACACACTGCTCAGCTCATACAAAGTCAATGAATATCAATTATAGCTGCTGTGAAAATAATTAACGATCCTTCTGTTACTGGTTGACTAGATACTAGATACCAACCAGCCGACTGGATGTTCAGATCAGACTGTCGGCTTCCAGCCAAACCATCCTGGAGACAAACTGCAGCAACATCTGGCCGCTGCAACAGGAATTTCCCGCCCTGGTAGTAAACAACATGACGTAAACACACACACACACACACACACAGGACATGCTGACTTCCTCTGAGCTGCATTTGATGCAAACACCTCTGATGGGTCAAACATCCCGTCACACACTTCCTGTCCTGCTGTCACTGTTCGAATGCAGGGACCTCAAAGCTTTTTATTCCCCAACAGGAAACACACAAAAAAAAGTTTCCAAATGTGACGTAAGCAGCTGGAACAAAGATCCTTATCTACAAAATCCTATGCTCCATCTTCCAGACTCTATACTGACTATTGGTTTCACTTCATTTTTATTAGAATCATCCTGCAGCACGTTAAATTAGGGTGAAAGTATGTGTTGTTTATCTGGGATCAAATGCAGCCAGGGATCCAGTTTGAGAACCTCTGACTCATAAACACATACCAAACATCTTAAATCCTAACAGCTCTGTCATCTTACATAACCAGAGAGAGCAAGAATCACCAGAAACCAGAGGAAGCTCAGGACAAACCCTCTCTGAATGTTACACAACACCCAGAAATATGAGAGGGAAACAATGAAGTCACAAACGAGGAGAAATCAGAGGAGGAGAGGCTGCTGTCGAGAATAATAATGGAGTAATCTGATGGGAATATCCAACATCTCAGTCTGAAAGCTCCAAACGTTACAGTAATGCTCAGTAAAGCATGCAGCGATCAGATGTCTGTAAACTAAAAACTGTAATAAAACAACCTGCAGTGTCCACAGCATCTGGCTGCATCTTCATCGCTTAAGCCTGAAATTCTCTTGTGAACGTATATAAACTGTTGACTTAATTTTCACTGATGCATTTCATCACTTTGTCTGAGCACATGCACACAGTAAAACTAGTGTTTCATGTCTGTAATTATAGAGACACATACTCTTTATGTGCAGCTGAATTCTCCATATACAGTAATTGTTCTCATTTATGTATTTTTCTGTTTCTATTGTCTGACATCTGAGGTCATGTGAAACTTCTCCTCCAGCTTCAACAAGCAGATTTGACCATGTGACTCCTGATCTGGCGCCTCTATCAGCAGTAATCAACAGGACAACATCATTTGTCTGTGGTTTCCAAAACAGTTACACATTACTGTTAAAAAATATAAAGTTTTATGATGTGATAACGCTGTGGTTGAGGTCTGGTTGGGTTTATAAATCCTACCTGTTGACCAGCAGTCATTATCCAGCTGCTGCTGCTGCTGATAAGATCATTATTTTATGATTTTATACAACATCGTCTGGCAAAAAGAATAAAAATAATCCAGGTTAGTGACAGCAGCTGTATTGACATTTCAAATAATCACAGAAGAAGTGAGAGGCATAAAGGGTGGTCATGTACAAACAAGCTGATTGGTTAGTTGACATTAAAACAGCCGTGGAACCACTGTGGACATCAAGAGTTAAATGGACTGTACTTGTATAGCGCCTTTCTAGTCTTCCAACCACTCAAAGCGCTTTTTACACTACGAATCACATTCACCCATTCACACACATTCATACGCTGAATGGGTACAGGGGGTACCATGCAAGGTCCCAACCTACCCATCAGAGGAAGCTAACCATTCACACACATTCATACACTGATGGCACAGCCAGTACATCAGGAGCAATTTGGGGTTAAGTGTCTTGCCCAAGGACACATCGGCATGTGGACTAGAGGAGCCGGGAATCGAACCGCCAATCTTCCAATTAGTGGACGACCCGCTCTACCTCCTGAGCCACAGCCGCCCCCCAGAGTTTGATATGTGACAAAAGTTCTGCAGGTTTAGTTATTTCAGATGATGTTACCAGAATTTTGAATTTAGTTCTAAAACTTAAGTTAATGTCTGAACATTTGACAAAACTCTGATGTCATTGCAAACATCAACACACTACTTTCACTTCTACATTTTGACACAACACGTTCTGACGTCGGTAGTTTGTCTTGTTGTCTTTTGCATTTGAAATCTGACTGTTAACACCCAGATCGACACTTTGAGTTCTGTATTTTGTTTTGTCCTCTGTGATCTGTTGTTTATCTATTTGACACGATGTGATTTTACACCAAATGAAGAAATGAAGGAGGAATAAGAGCAAACTGGGAGTTTACCAAATAACTAATGATGATCTGACTCTTCCTCTAGCGCCACCATGACGTTAACATTTATGGTTTTGAGTGAAATGTCTCAACAACTATTAGAAGGATTGACACAAACTTTGGTACAAACATTCATGTTCCCCTCAGACAACTAATCGATCAATGAAAAAAATAATCCACTGATAAATCGATAATGAAAACAATCCTTAGTTGCAGCCCTATATCAGGGCTAATTAGAAAATGTTAGCATGTACGCTAACTAGCTAAACTTTGATGGTCAACATGCTAATTAAACCTGCTGCTAGTACGGCTGTAGGTTCCTGTGCACTACATATCCCAGTATTCCTCTCTGCAGTTAGTATACAACAAACGAAGCACACTACAGGCCTCAAACTAACACTATAGACAATACACACTATAGATGTTTCTTCCTCTTTTTTCCCCCAACAGTCGGACGCTTCGAGGCATGTAGCGTTGCCTTCCACACATCAAGTTTTTCCTTTGGCTGTCTCCGCTGAACGTTGCATTGTGGGATAAAAGTGTGCACCCGAAGAATGTTTTTAGCTTGCATATTGTCTGGTTTGAATATACTGAATTAATCAGTTTTCCAGTGTGATCACACGATATTAAAAAACCTGCTTAGTGTTAGTATGTAGTCTGGATTCAGGACAAAGCTTTAATCCTGTTTTCTGATTCCCATGTTGCAGATTTCCCAGGAACAGAAGAACTGGAGTCACATCTATAAAATCTCTCCTGATATTTATTGTGAATTTTCATACCACAGTAACAATAAATACACTTCAGCTCTGGGGTCTGCAGCTCAGTATCAGCATCTTTTTGGTTTTTCCACTGCAGATCAGAGCCAGAGCCGTCTGGGAGCTTCACCAGTCAGCTTCAAGTGTACCGTTACCAAACCAAACCGGGTCCAAACCCCACTGAGCAACAACGGAAAAACTCAGCGAACAGAGCCAGCACGACAACGACACACCGCACTAATGCAATGGAAACAAAAACCACTACATATCAGGTGTGTTCCCCCCCCCCCCCCCCCCACCCCGAGGAATCAAAGCTGCAGGGACGGGTGGAAGTGCAGATGGAAAGGGATGGAAAGATGTGCCCCGGGAGATGGGAAACAGGATAACTGGATCTGTTTTCCAATTTGAACAAATCCTCTTTATGAGGGACGGGTTAGAGGAGGAGCTCACGGGCTTCACGGGAGCCTTTTTATGAAATATTAGAAGGAAATTTACCGCAGAAATAGAGCTGACCCTGAAGTCACAAAGAAATTAAAAATGACCTTTTCAACCTGATCCAAAAATATCTTTTCCAGGAGGAGTCCTGCCTCCGTAAATGGAAATACAACAATGAAGGACAGAGGTTAAAAAGTGCAAAATCTACCAGTCAATCATGTCAATCTGATGTTTTAGTAGAAATGACCTTCATCTGATAGAAATATGGAAAGAGGAGGGTTTCATTTAATCTCCTGAGGCTCATCCGTCTGTGAAGACGACAACAGAACAGACTGACCGGCTGTAAACGAAGCGTTGGACATTGGAGTTTCTGTTCTGAAGCTGAAACGTGAGTGTGTCCATTTTACACACTGGCGACTACAAGATCACTTGTATGAGTCTGGACGGGGCAGGCAGGCAGGCAGGCAGGCAGGCGAGCGAGCGAGGGAGTTTATTATGATGTGGGAAAACAGAGAGAGAGAGAGAGAGAGAGTATTATGTGAGTAATTGGAAGCAGCTGTGGAGGGAAACACTGATCCTGGTCGGGCGGGTTGGAAGCTGCTCTGAGAACAGCGGAGTGACGTAACACAGCGACAGCGGTGCTGAGCTCACAAACAAACACGCCGAATCAGAGCAAACTGTACAAAGGATCAGATATGAAACTTCTTCATAGCTTCATAGCCGTGTTATCGGCTCTGTGAGGTTCACACGCTGTCGTTCGTGTCGCATTCATGCAGCGTCGAATGGATCAGAAAGATTCATCTGATGGTTCAGGAAGGTTGTGTGAGGATTTAAAATACTGTGCAAAATGATACTATATACATTAAATATGGGTTTAATTACATTTGACGGACTTTGGTCGATATGAGGCGTCCATGTTTGTTTAGTTTTCAGGCACTTCTTTCTGTATTATTAAAGGATACGTCTGGCGATTTTCTATATTTTTCTTCTCGTCAACAAACCTCATATTTGGATCCAAACCAACTTATTCCTCTGTGCTGTAAACCTCAATTTTTTGTCCAAAAACGATTAAAAACACATCAGTGAGTCACATCGCTGCACTGGGCGACGTGTTCCTTCATTATGAAGCTTTCTCACGTTAGTTTGTTTAAAAAACGGCTCTAAAGACCAACAGTGATCACGTTTTCAGTCTCCGGAGAGTAGTTCTGTGTAAGGCAGACGCCCAATGAGCATGTGCAGGAACGCGGTTCTGTTTACAGCCTCACTAGCTTGTTGTGCTACACATCACAAACTCTTGACTTTGTACCAAGCAGCAGCTTTCATGTCTTGAAGCCGAAGCCAATGCAAAAGCACCTTAAAGTGCCACCAACGGCTGCTAGCTGCTCCAACAGACTCACATTCAAAAAGCTTCAAATAGTTTTTTTCAATGAGTCATTCTGGTCTCAATCTCTACATTCAGGCCCTCTAATTAGTGTGCTGGTGGTCATTTAGGAAATTATTGCTCTGTTAATAAGATTTAAAGACTTATAGTAGCTTTGTTGTCTGCTGCGTGGGCGTTGATTGACAGCTGTGGTTGACAGTTGACTCATCTGCTGCTCTCCTCGGCTCCAGGACTCACACTGAGTCAGACTATTGTTTTTCACCACTATATTCACTGCTAAATTCACTGAGAATATGCATGAGAAGAAACATCAATACAAAGTGTCAAGTGTCTTTTGTTCTCAGTCAAAAGCTTGAAACAAATATTGATATTATTATCTTTTGTATCATGTAATCAAACTCCAGATACAGCTTTAATTTTTGTCTGTTTATACATTCAGCCTGCTTTTTCTTCACATGGATGTTTTCCTGATGAAGAGCTTGCAGATCTGAATGTTGCAATAATAAAAACTTTGGGAGAAAACTTCAGTGTGCAGACGGCCACTTTTATCCACTTTTATCCACTTTTATCTGTACAAAATTCTGTGCCAATCCAAAGTCTCTCTGAAGCTAATATGAAGCTACAGGAGTCTAAATCGGTCGAGTCAAGTGGATATCTTCCAAAGTTACAGTCTTTTTAGTACAAATTGCCCTTTTTTTTGTAACTATCCATCTCCTGCAGCTCAACAGGGCAACACAAAGATGGATTTCTGTCCTAAAACTGCTTTAACTTTGGATTTGACTCCTTTAAAGTCAGTCAGTGATGTTGCAAGTCTTGTGTTTCGTTGACTCGAGTCCAAAATCTGAAGACCACAGCTCTGATAACTCTATAGATGGTCGATGTTTTCTGGATGTAACATGAACACAGCAGTCAGAGATGAGACCAAACTTCCTCTCCCCTGCAAGATCACCCATCAGACGCACCATAATGGCAGCTGTGGTTCCCAGTACACATCGTGGTCACGCTGAGCTTTTTTTTTCCACCACCGTCTGCAGAATGCCCCCCCTCACCCCTCCTCACCCCCCAACATGCTAACCATAACCATCCAGCCCGGTGGTGCAGACAGATGACTCCTGAAATTACAGCTGCAGGCACCAAATAAACCTCATTATCATGAGCTGCACAGTTTCCTTCCCTCTGAGCAAACACGGCAGGACGTTTCCAGTTTTTATTTATTTAGACGGAGATTGCTCCATTATTCAGATGCTTAGGCTGCTCGTTCGGACGGAATTGCAGAATTACACGATAAATAAAAACTGCATCTGTCGTCCTCGTGGTGTTTTGTCGCTGCGACAAACCCGCTTTCATCGCAGACGTTTCAAACTGCATTTTTTCCTCTTTCTGAGGTGTTTGAATTCAGCTGAGCGAGTTCTGCCTGCAGCTCAGCTGAGTCCACAACAACCTCGTCCAAACCTCAAAGTGGAAAAAAATAGAAACAGCGGTGGGTTTTTGCCAAGAACAGTGTTGGCCTTGTTAAACTCGAGTGAAGGTATGCGGCTCAACAGCTCCGTCCACTTCCTGTGCTGACGTTGAGGATTGAATCGCTCAAAGAGGCTTTAACTTCACCTGCATGTGAGTCTGAAAGGCCTGACGGCTACGAGCTCACACACAAACACATGAAACAGTTTACTGACTGATCTGCAGATTGTTTTCTTGATTTATCAATTCATTATTTCATAAAATAATATAAATTGGCCATCGCAAGTCCAAGTATCAACCTCAAATGTCTTGTTTTGTCCAACCCAAAATAGGGTTGGGTATCGTTTTAATTATGTCAATTCTTATTCAGCTTATTAATTCTGGTTCTTATCCATTCCCAGCTTCAATTCCAATATGATAAAGGTCAAATGTTTAGATAACAAAAATATCTTTAGTCTTTTAAGCGTTTACGTTAGCGTGAGTGCTAGCAAGGTGCTACAACAAAGCAATCAAAATGATTTTGTTGCTGATTCTCGCTCACATCACATTCAGTGCAGACACGGTGTTAAATGTTTGATCAGGTTTGATGAGCAGCCTGACTTACAGATGATTAGCTTCCCTCATGCAGTGCACTTTGCCTTGTCGTTTCTTAAATCAAGTGAATCCATATGTTTGAGCGTTTGTCACAGTCCATCTTTCACACTGTTGTGACGTTAGCCGTGCATGCTTGTATCTACACAAATTGACAAACTGTTGCATTGATGCATGACGTAGACAGGTCCTGGCAGATATGTAGCCTTTGTTTGCAATAATAAAGGGTTATCGCGTTTAGGAACCGATAAGCAGAACAGCGATTGAATATTTTTTAACGGGTGTCCGGTTCTTGGCATTTTCTATTTGGTTCTAATTTGGAACCAGTTTTCGGTTCTCAACTCTAGTCCAGAACCAAAACATATTCAGTTTTGAATTATATAAAAGAAAAAAGCTGCAAATCTGTGAAGTGGTTTATTGATTAATTGACAAATTGTTTCAGCTCTAATCTAAACCAAAATGTGAAGCATCCAAAATTAAACCAGTTATTTTGTTTATTAATGAGTCTGAAAATTGTATTTTTTTCTTGAGGACCATCTGTGGAGTTTTAACAATGTTAGATTCAGTATTTCTCATTAAAACAAAACTGGCCTCATGCAACAGATGCTATTTTTGTTTTCAGCAGAAACAAGTAGTGAACACAACACTGACGTATCATCAGCTTTCATCAGTTGATATGTTGAACTTGTTTGCAGATAGTTGCTTATTTCCACATCCAGCAGTTACGGAGCCTCATTATGATTCATTTGGAGTCGTGTTTCTGTCCACCTGGTGAATGTAAGTCCAATATTCACTCTCTTTTAGCTCTGTTTTTGGTCTCCACCAACTCCTGAGGGAAATATCTGGCTCTTTAGCTGCTAAATGCTCCACTATGTTCACCAGCTAGTCTACAGCTAACTGTGTCTGTTTGCTGTTTGCTGATGAGCAGGTAGTGTACAGTGGCTTTTTAGAGCTTTTTCTCTGAAAACAGCTGCCTGCTGCAGCCGAAAACAACGCTATGAGAGCGCTGAGAGTGAACCAAAATAGTAAAGTTGCAGCCGGACAGATAAACAATGAGCTGAAACTCGCTGTAAAGCTCCGTAAAGACGAAAGGAGCTGCAGAGACGCTGCAATGGAGTTACAAAAATACAGATGATCGCCGCTTTAAGTGGCACATACGATTGATTTCAGAGAATCTGTGGCATTCACCAATTTTCTCTAAGGTACAAGTAAAATGTAGTTTATAAAATAATCCACTTATACTGATTGAGGACTGATTCATATCACACCTTTTACATTATATTGAATTACATAGTAAAGTTTCACCGAGAGCAGAACAACAGCAACACAACTCCTCTCTTCTTCTTTCGTTAGTGGCAGAGCACAAAGACGTTAATATTCGTTTGCTTGTCCAAAACTCTAAATCACATCAAAGGTATGTCCATGAAATTCAGTTTTGACGATGGAAACAGCAGCTCCAAATCAATATCACCTCAAGGTCTGAGTAGTTGCTGCTCTAGAGCTTTTGATCACGTCACATGGTCTTCAGTGGTATGTCATGTTCCCATTTTTTCTGCTACTGCTGAGGTGAAGAACGAACTCTGAAACTGAACTTTTAAGCCAACATGGACGAGACGTGACAAGTCCTGAGAGTACTCAGAAAAAAAAGACAACAGGGCTGATGAAGATCATGTGACTAAAAGCTCCATAACTGCCACTGAATGTACCCTGAAGTTTGAGTGTTTTGTCTCTAAATTAGGGCTCAACAATACTGACAAAATCAAATATTCAGATAAAACTTTGTATTTTCATTAAGCAGTGGTGGAAAGTAAATTTACTTAAGTACTGTACTTCAATACAATTTTGAGGTACTTGTACTTTACTTGAGTATTTCCATGTGATGCAATATTACAATATTTCCAACATTTCACCAAAAATCAAAGATTAGAGAAAAAGTCCAAAAACTGAAAATAGATTTGTGTATCAGAACTTTGTTTTTTCTTCTTTCCTCTCCCATTAATCATCTCACGACCCCTCAGATTTATCTGCTGACCCTTTGGAGGGGCCCGACCCCTAGTTTGGGAACCACTGGACTAAACTAGCTAACTGTATATAAAGTTGTGTAAACTAGCTCCACCTCCAGCAGCTACAACAGTAACATGCTGCTCTAACACTGATGCTTCAGTATTAATAATCTAATGATGTCATATATAATAATATATCAGTCAGAGGGACCAAACCACTACTTTTACTGCAATACTTTAACTACATCAAGCTCATAATACTTATGTACTTTTACTGTAGTAGTATTTATCATGCAGGACTTTTAGTTGTTATATGGTATTTTACATTGATGTGTTGGGACTTAAACTTTAGTAAAGTATCTGATTGCTTCTTCCAGCACTGCCATTAAGCAGAAAGTCCTGAAAGTGACCTTTGATAAACACTAATATCAGACTTATTGCAGTCTTATGAGAGTAAAAAGAATCTGTCCTTTTTATTTTAACCTGTTGATAATAAAACTGATCCGATTAGGTTCATTAGTCAGCGGCTATAACCGAGTTGAGCTCAGATCCTATCAGCTCGGTCTCGTGCCTCAAACACAAAGCCCGCTCGTTGTTGGATCAGACGCTCGGTTCCCTCAAGGCTGCGAGGCTTAAAGAAAGAACAACAGGGCGGCCGAGCCTATCACCTCTTTTCATCGTGCAGAAAGCTGCGAACTTGCACGACAACTTGGAGGTTAATTAGGTAGAAAATCCACCGCACATTCCTGCCGAACAGAGAAGCCCTTCTACTTCTTCTTCTTCTTCTGCCTGGTGCTGCTGCTCGGCGCTGCAGCGGCGGCCACGCTGAGCTCCCTGCATGCCATGACAAGAGGAAAAACAAACTTCTGGATTTACCTCTGTATGTGTGTGTGTGTGTGTGTGTGCAGCTGAAGCGTTTTAATGAATCTGGACAGCTGAGGTTCAGGCAGGTGTTTCATTCAAGTTGCAAAAACAAACTGCTGTTTTCCTCTAAAATCCATGTTTTTAAAACACAACTAATGGACTAATCTGCTCTGAAATTCATATACAGGATTTTGGAGGCTGATACGGATATTGACATTTTAGAGTTTAAAAAACACAATCAGTGTTATGGGTCATTTAAATGACCCATAACATAAATAAACATTTTTTAAGTTTGTGCATAAATTCTTCCTTAAAGCGGACATATTCTGCACATTTTCAGGTCTATATATATATTCTGGGGCTTTACTGGAATATCTTGATGATTTAAAGTTAAAAACTCCTTATTTATCTTAAACCGGCCTTTAATACAGCTCCTCAGTTCAGCCTCTGTCTGAAACAGGCAGTTTTAGCTCCTGTCTCTTTAAGGCCCGCCTCCCGATGAGCCCACTCTGTTCTGATTGGTCAGCTTCAAGAAGCTTCCTGTGACTCCCGAGGCTATGTAAACAAACTATAGTAGCAGGATTTCACTTCTTTTTCCTCCTTCTTTACTTTGAACTATAAATCATGTAAATATATTCCCCAGAATATAAATATAGACCTGGAATATATCGCCTTTAAAGTTAAACGTGTTTTTTTTTGTACTCCGTATTGTGTTGTACTTGGTGTCAAGATAAGAAGAAAACCGCCAACAACAAAATTAATTCATGACATCATTTAACAAGGTGACATCTGTGGGAAAACTGCCACTTTGCAAAATAAAAAACACAAACTCTGAGCAGGAAATGGACCGAACGTCTCACAACAATCTCTCCTACTGTTTCTGCTTTACGACCTTTTAGTCACAGGGCTGATGTGAGAGCGTAAACCGACTCCGCAGACTCTCATTAACACACAGCAGAAGCTAATGAGCCTCACTCAGTGTTCATTAGCTCTCTGTTTGACTGCGAGGTGACATGTGGCGAGCAGAGACTGAACACTCGACTGACGGAGCGTCGCTCTCGGAGACGCTCAGAGAAAAACCGGTTTCTATTGTCGATCAGAGCGAACAAAGAGATGAGAGGCGACCGCGGGCCGAACACATGTCGCACTGATCGCTGGAGCGTTTGTTAGTGATCACTGAAGCCTCCACACACAATCAATGTGTTTTATGTTCAAATAATTCCAGGCAGATGTTAGTTTCTCTTCATTTCTATGAAAATAAGCTTAAATCAGCAGAGACTTGAAATTTTATTTTAAGGTTTTTGTCTTTTCAAAGCTGCATTAATGTGTTTTTTACGTGTTTGAGGATTGATGTGTGGATGAAGTTGTCCTGAATAACGAAGGCAAAAGGAGTAGAGTTGAAAGCATTCGTATTTTTGTCTGTGTGCTGATCATGTGTTTGAAGTTCAATAAGGTAGGTGTGTTGGGAACCCTCCCAGCATGCACTGGGGCAAGAGATTCATGGACATAAGTCTTATTTTCTGTTTATTCTTGCTGTGATTTTGTCCTACACTGAGCTTCACAATGTTTCTACTGTTTCCACACTTTGATCACACACAATGAGACCTTTTAAAAACTTAAAACAATAATGTAACTTTATTTCAGCAAAGTGAGTTGTGCAGTTAATCATTTAATATGTTTTAGTGTTTAAATGGAAAATTAAATGTAATGTGTTTCCACTGGTCAGAATAGTTCTCAAACTAAATTTAAATTAATTTTTGGTGTACAAACTTTTATTTAGTTGTGTATTTTATCATGTATGAGTGAAGGTAGCTCTTCATTATGAAAATTAAACTGTGACAATTACACCAATAAATCATAATAATTTATCAATAACCTGCATGTTCTCATCTTAATCTTTCATTATAAATCTGGGAAAGCGAGATATTTGACGTCATGATGCGGTTAACTCTCAATAAGCTGCACTTTTATCAGGTTTGGGCTTCATGACTTGTTGCTATGACAACAGTTCCAGACTCAGACTCAGATCCAGACTCGTGTCAAATCATCAACGTTCTGATCTGGATAACTCGGTACGAAAATCGAGAAATAGCAGAAATATGTTTTAATTTTTGCCACTTTGGAAACTTACGGTAAACTCTTAACTCTAATCCTGACCAGTAAAAATAAAACACAGACCTGATGTGACTTTCTTGCATTTAAAAAGTTGCTGCTCAGCAGTCGACCTTCAAATCTCAGATATCTGAGCCTCCGCTGTGATAATTGGAACAGCATCACTCTGGACAGAAAGTCAGAACTTGCAGCTGCACTAATGTCTAATAATGTTGGATCAAAACAATTGTATAGAGCATCCTGGTGGTTAAGACTGCGACCATCAACTGTGACGTCCCCTGTTTGCATCCAGCTATTGTTGCAGCTCCTCTTCTTCTTCTCTCTCTGCTCATTTCTTGTTATTTCTCTGCTATCAGCTCTCTGATGACGGAAAAGCAACCCTAAGAGTCTACAGCTATGCTAGCAGCTTTGTGAGACTGCACTCAAACACAGCCATGCTTTGAGCGAAAAGGCGAAGATTAGCATTACAACTCATCCTCTGGGGAACATAAATATGTGAACCAAATTTCACACCAATCCATCTAATAGCTGTAGAGATATTTCACTAAAAAAACACAAATGTCAACCTCACGGCGGCACTAGTGGAAAATCCAGAGGATCACCAAAGTCAGTAGGATTCATCCTCTGCGGGACATGAATATCTGTGAAAGATTTCATGGCAATCCATCTGATAGGTCCTGTACGAGTCAACTACCACAGTAGTCAAAATGTAAAAGTTATCATAAAGACATTCAGCACCAATCCGGGCAGTTTCAAGTCTCTGCAGGTTGATAATCATAGAAAAGAATGAAGCTTCAGGCTCAAACTGACGCTCAGCAGGAATGGAAAGTAGATCCAACACCAGTTAATGTGATAAAAACCTGCAGAAGTGCTTTTTATAGCAGAGACACCGGTCTGTGTTTAGTGTCGACGCTCTTAAATTTTCTGAAGTGACACCTAAAGACTCGCAGAGAGCTTCAGGTTTCCTCTGAATATTTATTTATTCTGGAGTAAAACGCTGTCGAGTGTGTTTCTGTGTTCGTTTCTACACAACGATAACAACTCTGTCGGCCTCTGGCTGAAAGCAAACAGCACGGTGTGGTGGGTTTTTTTTTTTTTTTTCTGGACACAGACGAGCAGTGTGAGACCTGCCGGGGCGTCTCCTCCTCGCCGACCTCGCCGCCACCTGAGCTGCTCACCTTACAACACAAACAGCGGGTCAGACCACATCATTAAAATCCACCGCAGAGAGGTGAGACGCGGTCAGCGGGACGAGAAACATCAACACGGCTTCACGGTTTGTTTACAGCCGCAGGAAATCCTGGTTTCTGATTGGTCAGCAGTTTTAAAAATCAGTGCTCGGGGTGTATTAAACTGCAGGTAACCATAGCAACGGCGCTGATGCTTCAGGCTCCTTCAGCACACTACAAACTGACAAAAAACACTTCAACACCTGGTGGGGCCCGCCTTCAAGTGTTCAGATTCAGAGTACATGAAGCAGCGAGCTGTCAGCTGGCGACTGTCTGCTAGAAATTACAGATTTCAACGGAAAATACTGTTTTGCAGGAAACGTAATGCTGCTGAATCACATTTTCTCTCAACATACATGAGAAAATGCTGTTTATTAACATATTTGGCAAGTTGCAAAAATGTTGATATTGAACATACGAGTGAAATCTTCAGAGAAAACGTAACTTGTACTTTTTTTCCTCCTAAATATCTGATCTTTCGGTAAAATATCTGCAAGTAGAAACTACAGCAATGTTCAACTTTTTACGGTTGTGTTTAGACACTGGCAGCACTTGGTTAAGGTCAGAGAGAGCTTAAACATTTAAGCCACACCACCATCTCTCACTAACCAGAACCAAAGTGCTTTTGTCGTCTAAACCTGAGCACCCACAGGACTCAGGATGTGAACCGGGTCTCTATGTTGTACATTCTCCATCCATCCCGACCTCCTCCCTCTGACTTCGATATATAAACCGATCTTAGAAGAAACTTAAGAGCATTTCTACAAATGTTAAATTGGTTAAATTTCACACTGTGTAAAACAAAACAGAAGCTTGAACTCTCACAGGTCTCAGGTTATGGGAGTCTGCAGGTTGTAGTGGAAAAGAGCTTCAAGTTCCACTGAATGCTCGGTCACACAATATTTCAGGCGACGGTGTTCTTTCAAATCTGTTTTTAACGGTTTGTCTCTTTCCTGCTTGAAAGCAGCTCCATAAAGAAATGCTTTTCCCAGTTTGTTGTGGAAGAACTTGACCTCAACCCCGTCTGACAGCAGCCAGCAGCAAATCATCCCTGCATGGCTGTAATGTTCCAGTGTCCACATACTTTCCAAAAGTATGTGGACACTACAATCAATAAAATCTGCAAGGAAACTATAAAGATGTGTATGTGTGTGTGTGTGTGTGTGTGTGTGTGTGTGTGTTTCAGGTCTCTGCAGGACTCCACTTAGCTTCTAATGTGTCCAGTCTTTACTCAGCCCCACACACACACACAACAACAAAGACACTACAGGGGCCTGCAGTCCTGCTGAGGGTTATTTAACAGGGTTTCCTCTAATAGAGTCACAGCTGCTGGATTTCATGCTCAATTTCTTGCTGTGAAATTCAGGGAAACACCGAGTGAGGCGACTCTGTGGAACATGTGGAGTTTACACGAGAAATAAAAGAATAAAATAAGCTTGTGGCCACATTAAAAATGATAAAATATGACTTCGCTTACTGCTGGTGTCTGCAAGAGGCTGTGAAGTTGATTACAGCCACGATCTGAATAAACAACATCCTGATGGTTTATCTGTTCACCAGCAGAGGAGCTAAAAATAAAACAGTACAGTTTGTCCTGAGGGCGGCGCTAGAGGACAGAACAAGAGGTCAAGATTCATCATCTGGGGAGCAGGGGGTGGGATCAGGGTATTTACTGACTATCTGTGTTTGAGGTTCAGTATCTGACAGTGTTATTAACAAAGCAAACACGGTTAAATCCCTCCTGATCTCACTACAGGGCATCCTCCACCTGCAGAATCACTGCTGCCATCCACCATCTCTACGTCCCGGTCCAGATGTTTCTCAGCAGAGACAACAACACAATTTTTCTTCTTTTTCTGTCTTAAAACAACAGTCAGGAGCCCAGATGAACATTAAAACATGTTTCAAGTGATGGAGGACAAAATCCACAGTCCTCCTTCTGTGCAGAAATGTATTTAAAAGTTTATCTGAATATAATATGAAGCTTCAGTCGTCCAAATGAGTCAAATCAAGTAGATATTTTCAATGTTACAGTCTAGTTTAGTGCCAACGTCCCTCTTTTTGTTACTATACTTCCACTGCAGCTCAACAAGGAAACACAAAGAGGGAATTTGATGCTAAAAAGACTGTAAATGTGGCAGATATCCACTTGATATTACAAAATATATAAAACTTTATCATTATAACAAGAAAAGCAATTCTTAATAAGGAAAAACTTTTTGTTTTCCTTGTTAAAATTAAGATATTTTCATGTTATAATGAGATTAAGAGAGTTTAATATCAGAGTTTAATGTAAAATCATAGTTTTTACTAAGAGTGGCAGTTCTGTGCTGCTGCACTGAGCTCCAGGTCTGGATGATGCATGTTTTCCTGCAACAGAATCCTTTCCTGAACCTGTTTCTTTACTACTGATGGCAGCACAAATAAAGTTTAAATCCAAGCAGTAAAACTTGGTGTTTCCACCAACAGGTTCATTCAGTGAAGAACAGCGAACAGCGAGTCAGTACCTGGAAGCTGTAGGAGAACATGTCATCTCTCTGCTCATGTTATGTAATCGGCTTCAGGCGGCCAGCAAGACAAAAACAAAACGACACTGGAGCTCTGAGATGAGTTTTATAAAGATACTGTTGGATGTTCAGTGGTAGAAGAAGTATTCAGATCCTCTATGTAAGTAAAAGTACCAACACAGCAATGTAGAAAAGTCCTGCAATAAAAATCCTGCTAAAGTAAAAGTACACAAGCTGACAAGCATTCACACTGATCGCTAACTACTTCTGCATACTTTCAGCAACAGAAACCATTCAAATATCAGAATGTTCAGCTCTTTAAGGACATTTATGCTATGACTCTTATTTCTAGCATTATCCAGTTATTTTATATAGTTTTTCGAGGTATTACAATCCATAATGGAAAGTCTACGGGAGGAATGTTTGAAAGTTGATATCTCAAAAAATAAAAGTGCTGAAGTATTCATACTTCCTGGACCGGTGTCCCATGTGGAAATGCTTAACATATTAACACATGGGACCAATAGCGCCACCATGTGGTCAGTTATAACGTGTTTTTTACGTTTTGGCTAATAACTCATGAATCATGAGGCGTATCAAAACAATATTTGCACACTGTGTTCCTTGAACGATGCCAACTTGACTGATAAAGGCCACGCCCGTATACGCCTGGAAAAATTTTCCGTCATTTTGGATTTTTTAGTAAACACATTTTTTGCTTCTGTTGGCAAATATTTCATCTAATCTTCACCAAACTTGGTACAAACCATATTTAGATGACCCCAAAGAAAACTGTGAAACACCATCATACTACTTATTAACTGTAATATCTCTTAAATGTAAATATTCCATGTTGTACAGATGGGGATCTGCAGCATTTTCAGCAATGCTGTTGCCATTATCCTCCAGATGCCCTCAGACTTCCTCTGTTTTGTGAGTATTGTACTGTGTGGGAGAAGGCTTATTTCTGAGTTGGACCTTTTTGACGACTATCTAATGTATGTTGCTTTGGTTGCCTTTTGGTCATGTGGTTTTGCTCGTTGATATGCTGGTGTTGTGTTTTCTGTTGCTTCTGTTTCCCTTGTGTGTTCCTCCACTCCTCCTCCTGTGTTCATGTGCTCCTCCTCTCACCTGTCCTGCATTACCCTCGTTAGCCCTGCCCTACTCTTTGTTTTTCCCCACACCTGCCCTGTATCAGCCTCGTCATCCCTGCTCCTTGTGTTTCCCCTCAGCGTATCAGCTCCCAGCCTGCCCTGGTGTCCAGTCACCTGTTTCGCATTCGCTCATTAGTTCAGTTTGTATTTTAGCCCTGGTTTTCGCCAGCTATATCGTCCGGAATAAAGAGTATTCTTAAGTACCTGCAGTGTTCTGAATTTGGGTCCAGCTCCTGCTATTTTCATGCCAAAAAAAAAAAAAAATAAAGTTCTGATACACAAATCTGTTTTCAGGTTTTGGACTTTTTCTCTAATCTTTGATTTTTGGTGAAATATTGGATCATTTGAACATTTATTGAAATGAAAGCATGTGAGGAGTTTAGAGGGAAAAATCACTATTTGTTGGAGCTGTTAACAACTCATAGACATGTGAAATGTGACCCCGACTACACACTGCTTTTTGTAAGACGTCAAAAGCCGTAAAGGTTGGAAACCACTGGTTTCATCTTTAACAATGTGTTGTATTTTAAAAGCTTGTTATATTATCCATTGTGTCAAATCTTCATCTGAAAAGTAACTAAAGCTGTTAAATAAATGTAGTGGAGTAGAAAGTACAATATTTCCCTCTGAAATGTAGTGGAGTGGAAGTATAAAGTAGCATCACATGGAAATACTCAAGTATAGTACAAGTACCTCAAAATTGTACTTGAGTAAATGTACCAAGTTACATTCCACCACTGAGGATGTTATCACTCTATACTCATATTACATAAGTAGTTTTGTCTTATACGAGGAGTTTTAACAGTGTATAGATTCATTATGAAGCACCACAGACTGTTAATACCTTTATAAATGCAGGTTTTTTGATGTAATAAATGCCACAAAATAAGATGAATCAACTCTAAACTCATGTTGACAAAAATAGACACACTGCAGCTCCTGCAGGAACTTTTATACAGATGCTTCAACTGCCATTAAATATAATAACTTACTGAACGAGCAGAAACACTTAAAGTGCATCTATGAAGATTAAAATAGTGTTTTAATAAAGCTTTGGCTGCTGGGACACTGAAGGCAACACTCTGTCCTCCTCACAAACATTTAAAACAACTTGACTGATGAATTAACTTCAACACAAACAGCCACAGAGACTCACCTACAGACGACTTCCTGGGTGTTAAAAAGCCTCTTTGTCTTCTTTAAGTAATGACTCTGGAGTTGTATTTTCCTCTGTTGTTGTTAAATCTGTGTTTGAGCCTCGTGTGTCCTCGTCCTCTGACAGCAGGAGGGCGGCGTCCTGCAGCTGGACCAGGACCAGCTTCAACAAACCACACCTCAGACCGACTGGAGAGGCTGGAGAGACTCAGACCTCTTCCCTCTCTGGACGGAGCCTCCTTCTGTCCAGATAAACCATAATAATTATCATAATTATTGTTACTCGTATTATTCTTAAAGTTTCTTCCGCTGCTAAAGTTTAAATTAAAAAAAAAAATTGTTGTACATCAGGTCTTACAGACCTCTGCTGCCCCCTGCCGGCTGCTCCTGAGTATTACAACAAACATTTATCTGAATATAACAAAGAAAATATAACATAAAAATTAAAAACTGACACACATATAATTAAAATAGAGACAAAATGTGCCAGCATCTGACTGAGGTTTACTAGAAATAATAATTATAAAAAACTTTTGTGATTGTGGAAGGCTGACAAAACAAATACATAAAGAAATAAAACAAATAAAAACAATCAAATTGAGAATATTTTTATGCTGTTATTTTTGTATTATTATTATTATTATTATTATTATTATTATTATTATTATTATTATAGTTTTTTTGTTTGTTTTTTTTTACCCATGGTGTTGGAAAAATTACTTTTTTTTTGCAAAAGTGAATAAAAATTCATGGTCCCAGAGATCTATGGTATCATATTGTTTTATAATAATAGTAATAATAATATTTATTTAATAATGTGAAAAATAATATTGACTGCTCCAATTTTATCATTATTAATTATTCATTTATTATTGAAAATTATTCATGTAAGTTAAATGTGATACTTGCCTGTAGACAAAGTTCATATTGCTGAATGTTCAGCACCTAAGAAACTCTTTTTAAATAGCAATTGTTGTTGTAATAATAATAATAATAATAATAATAATAATAATAATAATAATAATAATGTGTAAAAACTTGAAATTTGTCACTATTTTTTTCCTATAATTTAGAACTTAATTTTTATTTTAAAGGACGGGTTCACAAATTTTCTTCTTTTTCTGTCTTAAAACAACAGTCAGGAGCCCAAATAAACATTGAAACATGTTTTTCTTGCTGTAATCATTCCTCCTGTTCATACTGACCATTAGAAGATCCCTTCATAATGAACTTACAATGGAAGTGATGGGAGACAAAATCCACAGTCCTCCTTCTGAGCAAAAATATATTTAAAAGTTTATCTGAAGCTAGGGTGAAGCTTCCGTCGGCCAAAATGAGTCAAATCAAGTAGATATCTTTCAACGTTACAGTCTTTTTAGTGCCAAAATCCCTCTTTTTGTTACTATACTTCCACCGCAGCTCAACAAGGAAACACAAAGAGGGAATCTGATGCTAAAAAGACTGTAAATGTGTCAGATTCTTTTAAAATACAAATATTAATAAACATATTTTCCTGCTCAGGATGAAAAGGTAACAGTACTATAACTTTGGTGACAAACACAAAATCACCAAATACAACATGCTGATCTATAACAGCACATTTAGATCAATGTTTAACGTTAGCATGTTTAATGTTAACAAATGTTTTTCCACATAACGCCAATATTTAAACATTAGCCAAAAACATATAAGACTTAAGATAAAGTTACGTCTTTAATATTACCAGAACATCACACAGTCATTTCTGTGTGACTCTCTTACAGATCACATCAATTACAGACACGTATGTAAACAGAAGGATAAACTTTTATTATGTTGTAGTAGAAAAGGAAGTGACATTGGTCAACAGCGGGACTCTCCTCGTCCCACAGCTGCCTTGCTTAAGGGCACCTCTGTAATGTGTGATGTTCAAAGACCAGGACATCTAGTTAACTGTTTTATTGAGTACAGCATCTTTTTTGAGATGTTTCAAACCAAGATGAAAACATTTTTATAACCAAAAGAATAATAAAAAAGAAAAGTCAAAAACCAGAAACAGTGAAACAGAACAGTCAAATATTTTACAGAACATGATTTTGAACACAAAACCTCCAGAAACACTCCAGAGGAAACCTTGTCTCCTGGAAATCATGTTTATATACAACTAAACTGTTTGTAACAAGCATAATTGCTGCCTGGATTATGTTCACAAGAACATTAAACCAAAAACCACAATCTCCAACCTTGACCTGCCGTCAGAGTCTAAACACAACCAGAAGAAGTTTAATATTATAGTTTAGTTAACATTTTCTCATTATGTTGAGAGAAAACATAATTCAGCAGCATTATATTTCTAACAAAAAGTACTTGCGGTTGAAATGTATATGACTGTAATTTCTAGGAGACAGTGTTAGTTGAGGTACTGTTGTTTGTAAATGTAATGTATAAAAACTAAAGCTGAAAATGTCGTCATCCTCACCTTCACTGTTTACATGATTTAAGGTCTGAGACTTCTCTGTAGCATCGACACCAACAAGGAGTTAAATTACAAACTAGTTTTATTGGTGCTTAAATGATCGATAGTGTTTTTACATCTGAATGCCAAAACTTCTGTTTTGCCTTTAAGAGAGTCCACAGATTTATCCTTCACTCCTGTAACATTGTTGGACTCACAGCAGAACTAGATACCATCTTTATTCTTCCCTTGTCAAAACCTGGCTCCTACATTACCCACAATGTACCGGGAGACTGTGATGTGTGATGCTAGTAGCGGCTAATGTAGCCTGGAGCTGCTAGCCTCCAGCAGAGATGAGGAGCGGGCTACAGAGGTCTTTTAACCTCACCTCTTTCTAACTCCACAAACCCAGATGTTTTTACTTTTCAAACTTGTAGCTTCAGCCCAAACCGAAGCTGACTTGAGTGACATCATCAGTGACATCATCAGAGGCTTTATATGACTTTTTATACACAGAAAAAAAAATCTTTTGAGTTCCTCTTTAAAGGTCCAGTGTGTAGAATTTAGTGGCATCTAGTGGTGAGGTTGCAGATTGCAACCAAATGAACCTGTTGTTTCCCGTGAGACTTGTGGAAAAAACCCCAAAAAGGCCCTCTATAGAGCTAGTGTTTGATTTGTCAGTTCTGGGCTACTGTAGAAACATGGCGGTGCAACATGGCGGGCTCTGTGGAAGAGAATCTGCTCCCTATGTAGATATAAAGGGCTCATTCTAAGGTAACGAAAACACAATTCTTATTTTTAGGTGATTATACACTAATTCAAATATACTTACAAATATTATATTTAATTTCTGCCAAGTCTGATACGAAGCTCTGCTAACTTGGTAACAAACGCACTTCATTTCTTCACAATAAGAGCCTCCAGCTCGTCCCTCCATGGAAAGCTTTTAATATAAAGCAGCAGCAGGAAACGTTGAGCAGGAACTTGCAGCTCTGAAACAGCTGATGATGCTCAGAAACAGTAAAATAAGATATATGATATCTGAAACTAAACTCCAAACCAGTGAGATTCAGTAGAAGCTACGAACGTACTGAGAGCTGAACACAGAGAGGCTTTTAACGCGACTTCCGTCTTCTCTTGCTGCTTTCCAGCGGCGCACTCTAAGACGTAATGCCAGTTGACCCCCAGAGTGGACAGAAACATGGACTTGCACACTCTCATCCTGCATCCGTGCACTTTCAGGTGGTAGCGCATATAGGAGGACATCCTGGAGCGCAGTAGTTTGGTGCTCCGTCTCCACGCGGGGAAAACATCCACCAATGACGCCACGTACGTCTTCCTCTGCGTGCAGTCCATTTCCTGCCAGAAGTGGTTGAAAACAGACTCCCTGTCAGTCTCTCTTATCTGTGTGCACTGATGTTGTTCTGACAGGACGCAACAGACAGACTGGCACCGACGACCCATTTTAACATCATCTTTTAGTTTCTTCCCGACAGACGTCTGACCCGTTGTTCTTTTTCGGACACGTCTATTGACTTTCTGGGTTTCTAGAGGAGCCGGCGTCGTCGTCGTTGGTGCTTCGCTCTGAGTCACTTCATCTTCATCCCCTTTTTTACAAGAAGCACCTTTTAAGAAACATGAAAAACAGAACTGCAGTGATTAGAAAGACAGTTAATTAGCAACTATTTTGACAGTTAGTTGAATTATTTTAGGCAAATATGCGAAAAAATCTGCAGTTTTCAGCTTCTCAAATGTGATGAATTAATTATTTTCTTTGTCATACATGATAATAAACTGAATATCTTTGACCAGTGGCAGTAAATCTAGAAATGCAATGATTAGTTGATTAATCAGTTCCTCAATAACCAGAATATTAAAGTTCGATTAATCATTTTGAGTCATTTTTTAAGAAGAAATGTCCAAATTCTTTGATTCCAGCTTCTTAAATGTGAATATTTTCTGGTTTATTTAGGGCTTATGTCCATTTTTTTTTTTCTGAGCACTAATGAGGATAGAGCTCTACGGCTGTTAGATTGAGCGGTGACATTATTAGGCTCATCCATACATGAGGGCAAGCATCCTCTGGTTGGTGCTCATGGTGAAAAAAACAATGAAAAGCAAAGGGTTGATGCTAATCTATCGTACAACAGTGGTTAGAGTGGTAACATGTTGTCATAGAAACATCCACGAGCAGGGTCCAAACGCTGTATGGACACAAGCTCGTAGTCGTCTATGACAGCAAACTGAATATCTTTGTGGACAGAAGAAGACATTTGAGGAGGTCAGCTTGTACCTGCTACCTGTGAGCAGCGCGGCCGTCTTGATCCGACTCTCCTCCAGCGCTGAAAAGACGCCGCCTATCTCT
Organism: Thunnus albacares; assembly: GCF_914725855.1. Classification (NCBI taxonomy): domain Eukaryota; kingdom Metazoa; phylum Chordata; class Actinopteri; order Scombriformes; family Scombridae; genus Thunnus; species Thunnus albacares. The sequence goes on along the minus strand of NC_058121.1, from coordinate 24,206,848 downwards.
CCGAGGTCAGAGGTCACTGTGTCGTCCGACCCCACCTCACAGGACACCACTGTGATGGGACTCTTCGTCGCCTTCAGATGCACCTGGATGCTGTCCTGCATCAACACACACACACAGGACATACACCTTTATTCTGTCCACCGTGTGATTTATTCAACTACAAGAAAACATTTTTAATATTGTTTGAGTCTATATATGTGTGTGTGTGTGTGTTCCTACTGAAGACGTATATCTTAAAAAGCAGCTCATAAATATGTAGTTTCATTTTTAAACTACACCTCCAAGTATACCAGGGTCCAAATACCCGACATAACCTGCCCCTTTACTCAAAACACAGATAATCAATAGAAATAGACGGTCTGTTAATTCCACTTACTTAACAAGTAACATTAGAAAAAACAACAAACAACTAATCGATTAATCGAGAAAATAATCAGGTTATTTTATTCTATTTTGTGTTTGAACATACAAAGATTATTTGACCATTTTGGCCTGATATTGATTGGATTGTGTTTATTTTTACTAAATTGGCAAATGTCACATATGTGAAAATATGGTGCGCAAAAGTATCTCCATCCCTTGTGTTATCGCACTTTAACTGTGTCAATAACAAGTATTTAATCTGTATTTCATATCCTCTGGTGAGGGGTGTTTGTGTGATCATTTATCTTATGTCGACAGAAGAGTAAAGATGAAATTCAAGTGAAATAAGTCCTGATTTCTGAGGTCTGTCTGTTTGTCTGTTTACCTCTTTGGGGGCAGAAACCTCCAGTTTTGTTTCCTCCGGAGCTTTAATGACGATCACCGTCTGCTCCTGGAAGACTCCGAGCCGTCTGATGTCCTCGTGAGTCACGTAAGCAAATGTAAAGGAAGGTTAAAGAAAACCTGCTTCATTTTTTCATGAGCATTTACAACCATGTATTTCATTCAGTTCCTTGTTTTTTAACATACTCTCAGACATCCTGGAGTTACTGGACACCAGATTTACACCAACCTGCTTCTGCCTCCTTGTTTTACGTTCTTGTAACTTACTTTTTTTTTTTTTGCTTTTATGACTATTTTGAAAAGTTTAAAAGGATATGCAGCGTTTTCTGCGTTGTCGGTCATGTTGAAGAGCTCCTGGGTGCAGCTTTCTATGAGGCTGTCCAGCGTGTCCTCCACCAGCTTCAGGTTCTCCAGCTCACTCTGGTTCTCCTGCTTGTTCTCCTGCTTGTTCTCCTGCTTGTTCCCCGACAGTAAGCTGGAGATCGGACACGTTGCTCTGCATAAACAGTCAGACAGCAGGTTTACTACAATGCACCAAAGCAACAATCTCTGCAGTGGTGACATGTCTTATTAAAAAGGACTATACCTGTTTTTATTCAAGTATGAGCTTGTTTAGTACAAAACACATATATATTCTTTAAATTTGATTTTGTCCAGAGCTTATTTTCATACAAATGAAACAACAGCTGCCTGTGAGGAAGAAAATCTTGTTTGTTTATTTGGATTAGTAATGTTAGACACCAAACGTGTCGCGGAGAGATGATGCCATCAAAATTCCAATTGTCCTCCCAAAACGAGGCTTCATTACATCACGTCTACATCAGAGCTGGTTGCGCTCGTTTTGTATACGAGATGCGTTTCCTTTAGAGTTCGACTCTTTTATAAACAGAAGCTATTTTGAAAAACTACAATGAAATCGGTGAAACCCCTTGTACCGACTATTTGATTATGATTATGGCTTTAACATATTTAACTTTATTTGTATTATTAACAAAGCTACAATATTTTCTGGTGTCTTTAGTCCTCTACAATAGTAAACTGAATATCTTTGGATTGCTGACTATTGGCTGAGACAAAACAAAACATTTGATGACGTCACCTTGGACTTTGGGAGAAAGTGACCTACGTTGACATCTGATATTTTATAGACCAAACGAGTAATTGGTGATTAATCAAGAAAATAATCAACAGATTAACTGACGATGAAAGCCCTAAATGTACAAACAAGTCATGGAATCATAAAACACACGGACAATAAAAATTAAATTAAATTAAGAGTATATAAAAACATAAAATGGCAAAAGTGGATGGATGAAACATTCTTAAGTATATTTAAGAAGCAATTTAAAATACATTACAGATGAAGCCATCATTAAATAATGTAAATTGAAAACAACTGAGGACCGAAAATGGATCCTTGAGGAACACCATAATTAAAACCCACTATTAAACCCTAAAACCTCATTAAAAACTACTTAAATGTTGTTATTTTTCATAGAAATAATTACTTGTGTTGAAACTACTTTCTCTAGCATCTTAGATAAGAACAATAATTTTGAAATTAGTCTGATTTAGTTTCTTCTGTAGTGGTTGAATGATGGCTTTAAAAAGTGGTCAAAGAACTGTTAATAATCTAAATAAAAAGTGGGCAGTACCTCCTTTTTTAAAAACTTATTTGGGACAATTTCTAAAACATAAAAAAGGCAGGATTTTATTTCAGTGACACGTAAAAACACATTAATACAGGGAAAAATTGACTACAATGTCATGTAATTATAAAATTACACACCAAAATAGAAAAAGGAAACATACACAGTGAAAAATACAACAGCCTGAGACGTGTTTTTGTTACTCACATCCACTTGATATTGTTGGGCGACTCCATCTGGATGAAGTCGATGCCGTACAGGATGTTGGTGATATCGTTGAGTCTCCGTTTGCGGGTCTGCAGGCTCACGGCGGCCTGCCAGAGGTCCATAGATGTGTCGGGAGCCGCATGGAGCAGCCTCAGGAAACGCTCCGTCAGCAGCCACAGAGGCACATCTGAACACAATGATACACAGTTAGAGCTGCAAAAATATGTATCTCCATGTTTTAGAGTGAAGATGATTCATCGACCAGTCAAGAATTAGACCAAAGTTAATATGTAACAATTTTTAAACAAAAGTGCCAAAATTTTCTGTTTAAAATTTCCTGAATGTGAATATTTGCTGATTTTCTTCTTCTTTTATGACAGTAAACTGAATATCTTTGGGTTTTGGACAGTTGGTTAAGAATAACAACCACATCTCAGCGGGCTTTAGGAGACTGTGATGGACAATTTTCACTGATTTTCTGACATTTTATAGACAAAGCAGTAAATCAAAATAGACAGGAGATTAATTGATAATAAAAAGAATCTTCAGCTACAGCCCTGCTGTATTTCTGGACATTTATAAGGTTTGTTTACACCTGTATTATTTATTAAAACAGGAGTACAAGAAGCCTCAAGAAGCTAAAACTCAAACTCCTCAGTTATGGGCGAGCAGATCTCAAATCTACTATTATATTAATCTGTCACATGTTCTCTTGATTCATCTGTTACTCATTTGGTCCATAAAAGTCTCAAACTACTTCTTCAAATGTCTTGTTTTGTCCGACCAACAGTCCAAAACCTAAAGCTATTCAGTTTATAGAGATATAAAACAGGGAAAAGCAGAAAATTCTCACATTGGTGAAGCTGGAATCAACAATTAAACTATTATCAAAAAAAGCTAATTTTCTGTTGATTAATTACTCATTTAATTAACTTATTGTTGCAGCTCTAAAGGCTTCAAAAAATTAAATCAAGAAAAAACTGAGCAAATACCCCCAAAAATACTAGATTGAGCACTAAAGTACTAAAATACAGTTTTCACAGTGATATCTGAGAGCAGAAGTCACCTCGTTTGCCAACTTTCTTGAACTGTTCTGACTGTTTCCTCTTTCGTCGGGGAGGACTGGAGAGAAAAAGACAAAATAAACTTTGAGTTCAGTTTGTGAATTCTGCCAAACTGACAGAAAATCTGCTGCAAGTCAACATTAAACTGTGCAGAGAGCGATTCAGATGTCCTGATTACAAAATAAATTAATTACATTTTAACAGCTGAGCTGCCTTTTTACAGATTTAACATAAAATATTAAAATCAGGTGCAGAGACATTTGCTACCTGGTCTTCTCAACCTCCTCCTCAGCTGGAGGATCCTCCAAACCTCCAACTGGATCCTGGAAATCAGAGAGAAAAAAAAACAAAATATTCAGTTTACTGTCATATATGACTAAAGAAACCAGAAAATATTCTCATTTATGAAGCTGGAATCAGAGAACATTGGATGTTTTTTTCTTACTACATGTTTAATCGATTATCAAAACAGTTGCGATTAATTTAATAGTTGGCAACTAATCAATTAATTGATTAATTGTTGCAGCTCTATTATCAATTGACCTATTGGTTGTTTACTCAGTTTATAATTTTGTGTATAAAATGTGGGAAAATAGTGAAAACGCCAGACTTCAAATGTCTTGTTTTATCAGACCAGCAGTCTAAAATCCAAAGATATTCAGTTTACTATCATGTATTACATAGAAAAGCTTCAAATCATCACATTTGAGAGGCTGCGACCAGCAAATATTTGTTTTATTAGTTTAAAAAATGATTATTTCATCTAATCTAATCTGGATCTAATCACTTGCAGCTCTAGTGTCCACTGTGCTGCTGTATAATATGTAGGACCTCAGTATAGGCAGATATTAAACATGAAATGACTGATCTGGATTAGGGTATTTTTTTCTTTATGTAATATTTTAAAATATACAGAGACAGGTATAATAGTGAAAAGAGTCTCCAGACCTGCTGTATTAGATCTTGTGCTGGAGGTTCTGTAGCAGCAGGAGCATCTCCATCTCCACCTTCATCATCATCGCAGCCTCCAGTGGCCCACTGCTCCTCTTCCTCAGAGGACTCGGCTCCCCAGGTGCCGCTCAGACCCAGAGACCCGTCCAGGCAAGGGGGCATGATGGGAATGGCATCACTGGTGACCTCGCTGCTGGAGATGTCCTCCGGCAGGAAGTGGTCCTCGCAGATTAAACGCTGCTTGGTCGAGTCCTGTTTGTCCGTCTCCCTCAGCGCTGCCAGCCATACCTGAACAAAGCCATCATCAGTGTGACAACTGGATCAGATTTAACCAGTTTGATTGATTTCTGGTTCCAGTAACTGACAGAGACAGACTCGAGCAGAGTCTTTAAACCAACAATACAGCCGTGTTTTTCTACAGTCTGCCGCCAAAACTCCTGAACTGGGAACCATCAGAAAAATATAAGACAATACTTAATACACATGGACGGATTATGAGACAACATACTGTTTGTCTGTGTTATGGGCACAGACATGTAAAAGGCCCCCTATCTTCCTACAGAGCCGCAGTATTTTAATTCATGAAGAAGATGACTGACCAAAGCTTCCTGTCACAGCAGATCCACACTGACTCTCCACTGCACAGATATTATATTAAATATGACAGCACAGACTGTACAAAAATTATAGAGAAACATCAAAGAAAAGCCTGAGATGCAGGTTTTATTTTCTTAAAGCAGAGCTGCCAAACTTATTTTAACTGCATTTTAACAAAATGTACTCAGTATGCTGTGCAGCTTTAATATGAAAGACCCAAAATGTTTGGGTGACTTGGATTTGATTGGCAGATAATCGGTATTAAAAGGCTCTGATCAGAAGCAAAACAAATTGGAGAGTATTAGGTAGAGAAGTTAAAGGAAGGGTTAACAGTCAGGAGCCCAAATAAACATTAACACATAGGACAAAAGGGACTGGAGGACACTGGTTAATTCACAGCCTTAAATTGTGCAAACAGACTAACGTTTCGACACTACTACTCCGTACCTTGACCCGAGCGGGGTCTGTGGGGAAGCTGAAGAACCTCTTCGGTGGTCGGTTGAAGATCTCCCCGTTAACGTTACCGTCCACCTGACGGTTCGGACAGCCAGAGACGACACACTTCACCATCTCTCCGCCGCTCAGACCGCAGCTCACCGGGCTAACGGCACATCTGAGCCCCGTTAGTGACCGTTAAGATTCAGAATAACAGCAGGTACACAGTCAGTGCAGCTTGTTTATATTTTGTTTAAAGGTACTCTTTCAGACCGGAAATAGATGTGTCTGTAACCCGGATGTACAACAATGGAGGGGACGCAAGGGCGCCAATTTGCGCCATCTATAGTTAACGTTAACTTTTGAGTTTATTTTAGCATTTTCCAATTGTAAATATCTGGCAAAACCTTTGTGCTTCCATTACTAAAAACATTGATGAAAGTTTTATTTTACTTTTGGAAGAATGTATAGTTCGGTCTCCTGGAAAATAACACAGAAAAACACTTAGGTGCACATGATAAATTTCATGATTATGATAGCCAAATTCCATATCCATAAATGTAAATTTACAGGTAACAGTGCTTTATTGCCTTTAGGAAAAAGTTCAAAGACATGACAAACATGAGACATGAGATAGATGTGTGTACAGAATAGACCAAGAAAGCAGAATTACAGAAATAAAGCATGGACAAACAGGATGGCAAAATTATAATGGATTAAGGGAAAAGGTAAAGTCCAACATTATAAAGTCAAGAGAGTCAGCATAGTTTCATAGTTTAGATATCATCCTTATGCATCGTTCATCCATGTCAAGGCCCAAAAGTGGTTGGAAAAAGCCCAGGTGTAATATTAATATCTTTGTATAGCTTGTCATCAATGTACAGTTTATCAGCAACAAGCCTTACTCTGCTTTTCTTTTGCTGTTAAACTTAAATTTAATTTTACTTAATTTTACAAGACAAAATTAAAATGATAAGGCAAGGGATCATTTACAGAAAGGTTCATTTGAACAGTATTTAAGGTTTTAGGGTTTGTGGTTCGGCTCATATGGCAGTAATAGATTATGCATCTCTCCTTCTCAGGAAAATGACATTCAACAGAGAGTAATCATCCTGACCCCATACTCACCCCCATACATTTATGAGAGGTAAATCTCCTGAGGACAGTCTGATGTTGGTATTCAGTGGGCTGAGAGGGAATCCTTAATTATGTCCCAATGTTCATCATTGGTCCTGTGAAAGTCTTTAAGGCCAGCTGCCTGCTCCATATTCAGTGCTGGAAGAAGTACTCAGATCCTTTAATTAAGTAAAAGTACCAGTACAGCAATGTAAAAATACTCCATTACAAGTAAAGGTCCTGCATGATAAATCCTACTACAGTAAAAGTATATAAGTATTATGAGCTTGATGTAGTTAAAGTATTGCAGTAAAAGTAGTGGTTTGGTCCCTCTGACTGATATATTATTATATATGACATCATTAGATTATTAATACTGAAGCATCAGTGTTAGAGCAGCATGTTACTGTTGTAGCTGCTGGAGGTGGAGCTAGTTTCAACTACTTTATATACAGTTAGCTAGTTTAGTCCAGTAGTCCTCAACCTAGGGGTCAAGCCCCTCCAAAGGGTCACCAGATAAATCTGAGGGGTCGTGAGATGATTAATGGGAGAGGAAAGAAGAAAAAACAAAGTTCTGATACACAAATCTGTTTTCAGACTTTTCTCCTGTCTTTGATTCTTGGTGAAATATTGGATCATTTGGACATTTGTTGAAATGAAAGCATGTGAGAAGTTTAGAGGGAAAAATCACTATTTGGTGGAGCTGTTAACAACTCATAGACATCTGAAATGTGACCCCGACTACACACTGCTTTTTGTAAGACGCCAAAAGCCAAAAAGGTTGGAAACCACTGGTTTCATCTTTAACAATGTGTTGTATTTTAAAAGCTTGTTATATTATCCATTGTGTCAGATCTTCATCTGAAAAGTAACTAAAGCTGTCAAATAAATGTAGTGGAGTAGAAAGAACAATATTTCCCTCTGAAATGTAGTGGAGTGGAAGAATAAAGTAGCATCACATGGAAATACTCAAGTAAAGTACTTAGGAGGGGAGAGTTCATGCAGTGATGCAACTTTCCCACCAGGTGGTGGTATTGTAAAGGAATTAGATGATGGGAAATGAACACCAGCTGACAGTAGCTGTTTCTGTGTTTCTATAAATTCAGTTGGCTTCATTAAATATCAGGATTCACCTCTGAGGCTTGTAGATTGAAATATTTTCCCTCAGAGTAAATCCACTCAGTCATTAAATTGTCTGCTGGCCAACAGACTCGAGCCAAACATGCACTTAATTTTCACAAATCATCAAACTCGATTATTCATCTTACTTATTTAATTATCATTGTGAAGTGTATACTCCCGCTGGATGAACATTTTATTTATCCAGATGTGCAGCTGCTCAGGAGCACTTTGGTGTTTAAGAGATGACGTTACTGATTTATTACAAAAATTTTAGAGTTAGAGTAGCTACCACTGATGAAACAAGAACCTGTAATAACAATGTAAGATGTAAAAAGGTTCTGCATTCAAAATGTACAGTTAAAGTATGGAGGTATTAAAATGTACTTAAAGGGGACATATTCTGCTTTTTCAGATTTTCTGTTATTTATATCCTGTTCTGATGTCAGATGTTAAACATGGTCAAAGTTCCAAAACTTGAGGTGAACGTATGTAGAAGCTCCATGCAAGTCAAACACCGAGGCCTGATCTGAACGCTTCTTTTGCAACGTTTCTTTCTACCTTGCTGACAAGCTGACGTGGGCTTGTCGCACATGCCCATATACAGCTGTCCAATTCTGTAGCCTTGGTTGCTACGGTTGTTGTTGAGGTGTTTCTATGTGTTGTTCACATTGTCCACTTTTAAATTTCAGACTTTATTCAGCTCCAACGTGTATGGATGGATTTGAGACGTTGACATTTGGAGTAAAGAAGGAGAAAAAGAAGTGAAATCCTGCTACTGTAGTTTGTTTATGTCGCCTACTTAAATTGTGAACCCGTCCTTTCAGCAATTATTTACTATTTACAACACCCAAGACTAAAAGTCAAAATAGCACATTGAATGTGTTCAGTAGGATAAGTGAAACATCAGTGTACCGGTCTTGTATTACCACAACAATTGTAAAGCTTTCTTTCAAAAAGTCTTTTAAACAGGCTTCAAAATGCCATAATGTCGTTCACACAACATAAAAAAATTGGACTTTAGGAATTCTGCGGAAGTGCCAGTAGTTTTTCTTACTTCTGGAACAGAACCTGGAAGTTTTGGTTTCACTTCGGCACCCCATTGCTCATGTTCATAAATGTTTTTAGGAGGAAGAACAAGTTAGTCCAAACTCAGCCAGGGGCTAAAACAGCGAGTCATGTCAGCCAATATGTTCATCAATATTAGAGAAATATGGCAGTTCCCACTGGATCAACCTTAAAACTGTCTAGTATATACAGTAAATATCAGCAATATGTCATTCAGAAACAGAAACAATAAAAACAGCATCACCAAACCTGTATAAAATCAGAGTTATGTGTTAAAGTAATGGAATCACAACACTTGGATAGCATTCAGTGGTTGTTTTTAATGTGTTTAAGCTATTAAAAATATTTAACAAAATAAATATCCTGCAATAAAATAATCAACATACATATATGATGTTATACATTTTAAAAGGCTTGTGTTCAGAACATCCTACAAAAGCTTTTTTGTTTGTTTGTTTGTTTGTTTCTAAAGGTGAACATCAGGACAAAATGAAACCAAGAGCTCTGTTCCACAACCGCTGATTTCATCATATGTATTAACAACATGATGAAATATTATTCATCTTACAGTAAATGTTTTTATTCCATATATGCTGCATGATGTGTTTTTAATTACAGGATAACAGTCATTTATCTCAGCAGGTGGAGATATTCTTGGAGAGAAACTCGTGTGTGTGTGTGTGTTTGTGTGTGTGTGTGTGTTTGTGTAATCGAAGATGTTCTACGGTTTCATTCTGGAACAAAACTCTTTCAATGTTTCACTTGGCGCCATTTTTAAGTACTCCACTCATCGATTTGAGCGTGAGGAGGTTTGGATAACAGCCTTTGTTAAAGTTCATCGTTTTTTTTTTTGTTTTTTTTTCCCCGTCGCGGTGTGAGTGCCGTGTTACAAAAAACAGAAACCAGCATGAATGAAATCGAAGCATCGGCTCAGATTGATTGACGAGACTCTGAGCTCAGAGCTCGCTGGGGTTGTTGAAATGAGGCCTCACAAAGGAGTATTATTAAGAGAGAGGCCTTTCAACATGCCCGTCTTTATCCTGCTGAACTGATACTGGGTACTCATCAACCTTGATGTGACCTCTGACCTCTTGGAGAGCAGCTGGTCTATGTGGTGATCAATCAACCATCAGCTGCTGATAAACTGATGGAAAACAGAGGACAGTTACTCAAGAAGTGAATGAGTTCATTTGTCTTAATGAGTATCTGGTTATATTGTCATCTTGTTGTTATATTGTTCCTCTAGAATTAAAATTATGTAGTTTATACAAATGTCTGTTTTGTACAAGTGACATTTAGGTGTAACTTTAAAGGGAGAAAAAGTCACATAGCATTAAGTGTGTTTCCATCCTCCCATTTTTATGCACGTTTTCAGTTTGCGCATTAAAGAAATTGAGTGGAAACGCCAGAAATTTACAAAAGAAAAAGTTGAAATCAGTGTAAAAAGAGTTTCCTGTTGTCTGAGGTGTAAAAGTAGTTGTGTGGATAAAAAGCAAATGTAAACAGACGTAGTGAATAAATGATGACGTACACGAAGCATGTGACTTAAACTTAACTGAAGAGACGAAAACATCAGATCTGTGCGGAGTGATGTCATATTACCATCATGTTTTCCATCATTTGAGCTTTGGTTGCCGCTCTTTTAATGACATCATCTCGTTGTGTTCTCTTCCTCTGTAGTGGTTTAACGGCATCGACTGCAGAATTAGCGCCACCAACTGTTTATCTCCTAATATTCACACAACAGGAATGGACGGAAACAAACATTAACTTGAATTTTCTTTTGCAGAATTTCTTGAAATTCGGTTAAAATTTGCGCCACATTTGGATGGAAAGGTACATCAGCTGAGATGCATTATGACATTTAACTTAATTATGAGTCTACGGCGCCCATCGAGGTTACATGATAGAAAAAATACTGATGTGGAAATCTGTGAATGGATTGATTAACTGCACAGTGAGTGTTCAGTCAAGATGACTTCATGGAAAGATAAGACTTCTACGGAGCCTCAGAAGTCCTGAAAGATGAGATAGATGAAGATATTAGATCTTCTTCCTCCTTATTAGAACATTTTTAACTCACTGCTGCTCTCTCTCTCATCAGGAGTTAAAAAGCTCTTTCCATAAATGTCCTGTCATGTCTGAATAAAGCTGTAAGTAACACTGATGTGAAAGTCTCCTCTGTCTGAATAACAAAAAGCCGTCACTTGAACAGATAGATGAAGCCAGTAATTTTACATTTTCCAGTCTGAAAAGTATTGCATTCACCAAAGAATAAGTATCCCATAATTGCAAGAAAACCATCTTGTAATTTATCATTCATCCCACTATTTAAGAAGAAGCATGTTATGTCACAAAATAACGCGGATGGTATTATTATTATTATTATTAGTTTAATCAGACATCCTGGTGATGTAATGTCGTCATGTGCATGAGGTTGACTTGGTGAAGTATGTGAAATAAAGAACAGTATCTTTATTATTATAATTACGAACCTTCAACTGTGTTTTCTTACTGCTAAGCCTCTTGGGAGTTGTAGTTGAATACTGACAAATGAATCCTTGTTTTATCAATGTTAAAATCTTACTGTCAAATACAAGTAGTAGATATAAATCTATATTAAGTTAGCGTCTTTGCAGAAAGTCAAAGAAAATTGAATATTAGGGATATTTATGGAGTCTTCCTGGTGTTGAAGGAAAAAAATGTGAAGTAAACTTAATTCGTTCACTTAATTCTTATATTTTCTTTTGTGGCCTTAAGTAACTACAGATAATACAGAAGCCCATTATGCCCAATACGGTCCAGGTGATGGGTGTCAGCAGGTCAAAGGTCAGGTCACCACTCCCTGCCCTTAAAGACAGATTATATACTGAGGAGATGATGATGGTGAAAGTACTTAATGCTGTTGTTAAATGTTATTCTGGTTATGTTCCATAGAGGAAGATTAGACACTGTGACTATACTACAGTGTACAGTAAATAAACATTTCTGTATTTCCTATATCTCTTTGCGTCTTTTTCAGGGATACTTTGACATGTTGGAGGAATAAGTAAAGGTGCTAACAGGTATAAATAAAACACTGCTGTAGACTGACTCACATATTACTGCGGTGTTGTTGAATCCAAATAGATTTTCCAAAAACAACAACAACACATTTCATTAACAAACTGTAAAACTGAGACAGATATATTATTATTCACATTCAGACAAAGACTCTAAAGCTTAAAGAATAAGATGACTGACCGTCAACTACAGAACGCTCTGGTTATAAAACCTCATAACTCCAGTTCAAATGTGATAGAATAATTAATGGACCAGTATGGTTGGTTTGACATGATGTTCGTAATTTATACTTCATGTTATATTTTAGGACCATTTTCAGTGGGTACCAGAACATGTTTAGCCTCATTGTTTTCCTTTCATTTCAGTACTCTGTGACACCTACAGAGACATGAAACATACTTGAGATGAGTAATCCATTACAGTCGATTTTAAAAATAATTTTCTCTTGTCTATGCACAGCAGGGAAAGCAGGGACTATTGTATTCTGTATGTATACTACTGTACTTTTCACCAAGTTCATATTAGCTTATTCTCTGTCAAAAGTTAAAACCTAAAAGATGACGACAGACCACTGCGAGACAAAAATCAATCAAAGAATCTGGAAATTTCTAGAGTAAAGTCGATGTATTATGAAGAGAAAGTCATACTGTTTTGAGAATTAGAGAAAAAAAGTCAGTGTTACAAGTTTAAGTTGTAAATAAAAATAAAAAGTTATACATTTTTCAAGAATAAAGTCATAATTTTACAAGAAATAGTTGTAATCGTACAAGATGAATTTGTACTTTTCCACAAAAAGTTGAGATTTTGAGATTAACTTACAAAACTAACCCCCAAAAAAGCTGTAATAAGTCAAGATCAGGTTGCAATTTTATAGAAAAAGCAATATTTTAAGATAAAGTTGCAATTTTACACAGACATAGTAAAAGGCGTAATGTTTTAAGTTAGCATTTTTATGAGAAAAAGTTGTAATTTGTCTAGAAAAAAGTTGTAATTTTACAGGAAAGTCTTAGAAAAAGGGTCATATCTTCTGAATAGAGTAATTGTATTGTAATACACATCGACAGTTGAAACTATTACAGTCAATAACTGTAATAGTTTTAGGAAATACTAAAACATGCCCATGTAAACCAATCTATGTATCCGCTCTAATCTTAACATACAACATTGCTCTTGAAATATAGCTTCTTTTTCTCATGATGACTTTACTTTCATAATATCATGACTTACAATTTATATGACTTTATTTTTGATATATTTCTGCTTATTGTAATTTTACAACATTTCTTAGTAAAATTAAGGTCTTTATATCACAATAGCACATCTGTATCCCATAATATTATGACATTTTCTCATAAATTTATGACCTTGCATTCAAAATTGCTTTATTATTGAACTCTCAGTGGTCAGTGGTCATAATACTCTATTGGAGAAGACATAAAGCAGTCCTTATAAACCATCACTTAGAGCTTATATGCCAGAACTCTTTATCACAGAGATTTAAAACTGTCTGTTACCAAACAAATACAACATTGTTATTGTCAGTAATTGGTTGCTGTGATCACCTCTGTAAGTTTCAAGACTCTGCAAATGCTTCTCTGTTTGGTCAGTATTGTATGTTTTTTACAGTTAAAAAAACCTTTAAAACTAGCTTGGACAAACTCAAAAGTATGGTGGTCCTGCTAAAAACAAGACTGTCACTGCCTGAAAACATGTTGTCATTTTGGAGATGTGAGGTTTTTTCAGCCGGAGCTGTGTTTTGAGTTTGGATTAAAAGCAGACTGTACTGACACTTCACAGGAAAAATGTTGAATTTAAAAAAAAAAAAAAATTGTAAATTTCTGTGCCTTCCTCCCCAAGGCTGTATAAGTTCTGTGAGCAGCCTCAATTTAAATGTTTTCCCGTCCCTCAGAGCTACAAAGCAGCTGAGATCATCCGGTAACAGAAAGGTCACAGCTTCAACTCTTCCCCTCCCATATAAATTTAAAGTGTCTCTGAGCAGGACAGTGAACTCCTGCTTATCCTGCTTTGGATCAAGACACCAGCCAAATTTAAAAAGGTGAGCTCGTCAGCGGTCAGCACTCCTTATCCAAATACTTAACCATCACTTCAATTCACATAAACACACACACACTATATTTCCAAACTGCCATCAGGGCAGCCAGACTAGCAAAAAGGTCCTTTTTTGTTTTTTCTGATGTATAAAGGAAATTCAGGTCTGATGTTTGAGTGCATGTCGGCTCCGCTTTTCCCAGAACGCAGCTTTGAATCTCTTCTTGTCAGTCTTCCTCTTCACCAGAATGTTTTCGCCTCTGAGGAACAAAAAACAATATGGAGGTGTTTCATTAGTCTGTGTTCCCTCTCTGAGAGTATGGGAATTACTTTATGTTTTTGATTGTGTGTCCTCACTCTGTTTGTGTCCGGATGGAACAGAAATTCATACACTCAGCATCCTGTCTGTTTGTGCAGAGGCAGCGGTTGAGCTCCCTCCTGAGTCGCACTGAACCAAATCCATAAGGAACCACGTGGCTGCAAGACATTAAAAAAAAAAACAAAAAAAAACCCCAAAACAAAACTAAAGTCAGTGCAAAAAGTACACAAAATTCACTGTCATATCCTCTCACACTGTTAGACCTGATCAAGAGTATCAGCATCAGCTTTAGTTCCAACTGAAATCACAGTCATCATCAAATTCAATCATCCCTCTTTGCAGTCACAAACAATGTCACCATATTTTTTATTATTATTTTAACTATAAAAAATTTGGAAAAGTAAAAAGTTTCTTTGGGGAAAAACTCCCAAATGCTCTTTTTTGGAGGGGCGTGTCAGTATCTGTGTTTGATTGACAGAAGCTGGAGGGGCGTGATGTGTCTGTGTTTGATTGACAGAAGCTGGAGGGGCATGACATGTCTGTGTTTGATTGACAGCAGCTGGAGGGGCGTGACGGTGTCTGTGTTTGATTGACAGCAGCGGGAGGGGCGTGTCGGTGTCTGTGTTTGATTGACAGCAGCTGGAGGGGGCATGTCGGTGTCTGTGTTTGACAGCAGCTGGAGGGGTGTGTTGATGTCTGTGTTTGATTGACAGCAGTGGGAGGGGTGTGTCAGTGTCTGTGTCTGATTGACAGCAGCTGGAGGGGCGTGTCGGTATCTGTGTTTGATTGACAGCAGCTGGAGGGGCATGTCAGTGTCTGTGTTTGATTGACAGCAGCTGGAGGGGCGTGACGTGTTTATGTTTGATTGACAGCAGCTGGAGCGGCGTGTTGGTGTCTGTGTTTGACGGCAGCTGGAGGGGCATGTAGGTGTCTGTGTTTGATTGACAGCAGTGGGAGGGGCATGTCGGTGTCTGTGTTTGACAGCAGCTGGAGGGGTGTGTTGATGTCTGTGTTTGATTGACAGCAGTGGGAGGGGTGTGTCAGTGTCTGTGTCTGATTGACAGCAGCTGGAGGGGCGTGTCGGTATCTGTGTTTGATTGACAGCAGCTGGAGGGGCGTGTTGGTATCTGTGTTTGATTGACAGCAGCTGGAGGGGCGTGTTGGTGTCTGTGTTTGACTGACAGCAGCTGGAGGGGCGTGTCGGTGTTTGTGTTTGACAGCAGCTGGAGGGGCATGTAGGTGTCTGTGTTTGATTGACAGCAGCTGGAGGGGTGTGTCGGTATCTGTGTTTGATTGACAGCAGCTGGAGGGGCGTGTCGGTATCTGTGTTTGATTGACAGCAGCTGGAGGGGCGTGTCGGTGTCTGTGTTTGATTGACAGCAGCTGGAGGGGCGTGACGTGTCTGTGTTTGATTGACAGCAGCTGAAGCGGCGTGTCGGTGTCTGTGTTTGACAGCAGTTGGAGGGGCATGTCGGTGTCTGTGTTTGATTGACAGCAGTGTGAGGGGTGTGTCATGTCTGTGTTTGCTTGATAGCAGTTGACAAAGCTAAGATTAGTTTGCTAATATCTGATGTAATATGAGATATGGTCAACATATCTGACCTGACACTACATTTCACAGAAAAAATACAATACACCTCAAATTACTAAACCAATAACATTAGACTAAATGACCAAATAATATTGGTTAGCTTAGCATAATGAGATATTTCCCACTCACTGTAAACTACATCAATACTACTAATTCTAAAACACACATTTCTCAGGTATACAGATAAAAAAAACAAAAAAACAAAGTCACACCTACATTCACAAAGGATTGAAATTTCACTTTATTTTATCTCTTGGCTCCTAAGTAACTTTTGGAAATTATGTTACAGCTGTTATAGTCATTTCCTACTCATTGGATGGTGCTACAGATGTTTCCTGGCAAGCAATTTACTTAAGTTTTTACTAGATAAGATATTTGTGAAGTTTTAATGGTGCAACCTGATTTTTTAAAATCACTAATTTGAAACTAGTTATATGTTACTTTACACACAAACTTAGAGATTAGCTGTTGCAACACATCTTGTAGTCGTGTCCACTGTGAATATAAATCCATGCAGCCTCTGTTGTTAATTTAAGATTCATCATCTAGAGAACATGCATGTCTGTAAAAACGACATAGGTGATATATTCTGTAATTATCAGTGTTAATCCCATATTAGCATATCATCATGTTTCCCAAGATTTATTGCTTCAGCAGACTCTCAAGTTTCTTTTACTGCAGTGTAGTTGCACTGTGTCATTGTGCTGCTAATCTGTCTGGTGCCAGTGTAACCACTGTGAAGGCTCCCAACCAGCCTGCAGCCGGCAGCAGGTTGGAGGTGGATCCACTGCTGGATTACTGGCAGGGTTGACTAGAAAACTGCCAGCAGATGCCAGTGGCTTAACAGCACTACATTTATGTCACAACAAGACTATACCTTAAAATACAACTCATGTTTCTCCTTTACTATTTGTAAATCACATCAAATATAATCACATAATTGAATTTCAAACAGTCTGAATTTAAATTTCGGTCCAGTTGTGACAAATCTTTTAATAAGGCTTTGTGTCTTTTTTCCTCCTTAATTGGCACCACATCTGGCTCCCATTTCCTCTTTTGTGGCCGTTGATTTAAATGTGACCCTTTCATCTCCCATTCCTCCTCTGCTGTCCGCTGTCCTTCATCACTCCTGGCTGCTCATTTCTGCTTTATCATTTATCTTTTATCTCAACACTTTGTTAACATTCATATTGTTTTGATAACTCTGTTGGCTCCACTTTCTTCTTTACGTCTAATTGCATATGTCAAAGGGTCAGTGAGCTGAACCTGTTTTAGTTATTGTTTTTACTTTGATTCCATACATGACGAATAAATCTAAGTGACCTGAACTATGTGAACTGTAGCTGAATGAGTTATGGTTCCACTGCACCAAAATCCTGTTGGACTCATCTGCTTCACTTAAATCTTTTCAAAGCTGTGTTTCATACTGTGGATGGGTTAAATGCAACCCTACTATACTGATATCAGACGATTCTGCAAAACCCTGGATTACATTCAATTTACTCTTCTTTCACAACATCTGCACATGGAAAAAGCAGCATGGTTAAGGTGAGAGGGGGACTGCGGTTATGGTTAAAATGACTGAACATTAATTGTCAGGTCTCCTGAACGAAAGTCATAACATGCCCGACCTGCATTTCATTAAGGCCTCAGATGAACCGCTTGTCGGATTGTCAAACAGTTTCAGAAACCTCCTCCACCCTACATCTGACAATCACTCCCACTTCATGCCATGATTTGCCAGGTGTTCGGAGGTTTGAACTTCTCTTTCAGGCTCTCCTCTTTCATTCTTCACACTACGACTACTTCTGTCACTTTTTTTGTGAACAACTGAGTGTAACACCATGATTGTCCTCAAGGAGAGAGTGTCTGAAAGGGTGCTCTGTTGTTTAAATTTGTAGGATTCTTTGTGTCGAGACTACAAAGATACACAATGACAGAGTTTTTGCAGAGAGCTTTGCAGTGTGCTCGTTCAGGTAGAAACAACTTATACCTTTATGTGCAGTCAGGTGACACGTTTTCAACTCAGATTACAACAACATCAGGTTGTCTTGCAGTTGTAAATTAAATTATAAAGTTTTGGTCATATTAGTTTGTTTAGAAATG
The DNA here is from genome assembly GCF_914725855.1 of Thunnus albacares. Lineage (NCBI taxonomy): Eukaryota > Metazoa > Chordata > Actinopteri > Scombriformes > Scombridae > Thunnus > Thunnus albacares. The sequence goes on along the minus strand of NC_058121.1, from coordinate 24,188,749 downwards.
GCTCCAAAGACTAATAACGATCACGTTTTCAGTCTCTAAAGAGAATAGCTTTATCTTCCACAGAACTACTTGCCATTTTCAAATATAGAAAATCGCCAGCCTTATCCTTATGTTTCCTCTGCTAATATTCATAGTTGGGTGCTCATTATTATAGTTTTTTAGTTTTAAATTATGGGATTTTTGGAATAGATTAAAAATATAATTTGCAATAGAAGCCCTCTGCGCTGTGCTCATTGCAAGAGGACCATGTTCAGTGTAAAACGCTGTTTTCAGCATCTTCTTGAGGCAGGAAACAACAACTTTACGATTTGTGGAGACATAAAATCTTGGTGAAAACTTAAACTGATGTGCCACTTTTCTGGTGGAAACCTGTGTGATGCAGACAAGCCCCGACACAATAGAAGAGATTTCTATTCTGAAAAAGATCTAATAATCCAATTAAAGGTTGCCTTGGTCCAGACCTTTGGATCTGCTCATATTTTTCATAATATTTGCTGTTTTACATATATACAGTATATACAGTATTATATATATATAAATGATAAAATATTTGTTTTATTAGTGTGTCTGTGAGTGTGTTTGATGATTGTTTTGTATGAACTAACAGTCTTATTGTGATTTTGTGTAAAAGTAATCTGTTATCACATCTTTATCTCAATGACATTTCCTGATTAAGCTTCAGTATTATTTGTTAAAATGGGTGAAAATCAAGATACTTATTATTTCCTTGTGAAATTTTAAATACTATCAGAGCAGGTTTGTAGAGAAAGAAAATTCTGACATTTTGAAAGCTGTCATATTTGGATCCTAAAATTTAAAAAAAACTCACATTTGAAACAAAAGTGTATTTTTACACTGCAGGAGGTGCTGCAGAGGAAAACTCTGTGTGGCCCTCAGGGTTTAGTGGTGTAGTTAGTCACAGCCACTGCCGTTTAAAAAGGTCTTTATGATGAAGGCAGGAAGATTGCTTTTTACCACGCTGCTATGTTTAGATTAAACTAACAGTCTGAGGCTTAGTGAGAGGGTCCCACCACTGCAGGAGCTGTTTTTATCTCTTCTCTGGAAGCTATTTTGGTGACACCTCTCAAGTTAATTAATTTCGAATGTGACTTATTGGAATGACATGGAGACACCTACAGCACAGTATCCTGCAACATACTCAAAAGAAAAAAAAACTACAAAATCCATTTTACAGCTGGAATAAAATCCTTAGATGTTCAGTAAAGTCGCTGATGGCATCAGCAGGTATGATCTGAACTTCTGAAGTGCTTCTAGACACAGAAATGTGAGCGGGCTGTGAGGGGTTAACTGTTTTGAAGGGTCACAGTTATTTCAGGCTCTTTGTGGTCTCCTTGGTGGGTTTGTGTTAAAGGGTTAAAACAGGGTATTTAGAAACAGCAAGAGGAAACATGGCAGTAATTATTCTTCATTAGCAAAGGTGCTCTTTCTTATTAGCTCCACCACATCTGACTGCTCACTCATTGCTTATGCATACTGAACTAAAATGAAGTTAATCGCTACCAATTGTGAAGACAGTCTGGTTCTTATTTGAGGAGAGGAAATTTAAAATTGGAAGAAGAAGGTTTCTGCGCTGATGGAATAATACAGAGATGAGTTTAATAGTCTGCCTGGAGAAAACATTAATATTTAAACCAACAACATTGTTTTATTGTAAATTTTGTCATTTCTGTATTTGGGATTCCAATGATTTACCCTTCAGCCAGTTCAAAACAAGACACGACTTCAGAGGGTTTGCTGTTATCACAGGTTCCTGAACTTCCTGCCAGTAGTCTCCAAGTTGACAATATGTTGTCCAACTACGTCCAAAGGCAATCCCTGTTTCTAACACTCCTAAACGGCTAAACTCGAAGGCGGGGTGAAAAGCTGTAGGTTCATTTTCAGCCACCTGTTTTTATTTGCATTGTTGCGCATAAAAACCTGAGTGGAAACGCCAAAAATACAAAACAATCTTGAAATAATATAATTGTTTCCTGTTGTCTGAGGTGTTAAAGTATTTCCATCCATCCATTTCGCACCGGTTATCCTGGACCGAGTTGTGGTGACATCAGACTGAGTAAGGAAACCCAGACATCCTTCACCCTAACAAAGCCCACCATCTCCTCCTGGGGGATCCCAAGGCGTTCCCAGGCCAGAGGAGATATGTTGTCCCTCCAGCATGTTCTGCGTCTGCCAAGGGGTCTCCTTACCCTCCTCATTGCCCACGCGAGCATTTAAGTCCCCCAGCAGAACTATGGACTCTCCAGGGCCCCACCCAGAGACTCCAAGAAGGCCGGATACTCAATGGTTTTCCATTGTTTGAGCTTTGGCTGCCGCTCTTTTAACGACATCATCTCATTGCCTCCTCTTCTTCTGCAATGGTATAATGACACTGACTGGAGCACTAACACCACCATCTGTTTATCTCCCAATATTCACACAACAGGAGTGGATGGAAATAGGGATTTATTTGAATCTTCTTTTGCCGACTTTATAGAAATTTGGTTAAAATTTGCGTTTAACATTGGGATGGAAAGCTGGCTAAAGCCTACTCCTGGCTGCATCCCGCTGCCTCCTTTATCTTTATCCAAGAATTCTGTATCTTATGTGTATATTTTAGTCTCAACACAATGATAAAATGATGATAAAATAAAAAAAGAGAGAAGTTTAAACCTACTTCCACACTTCCACACACCTGTATGATCAGTACATGAAGTTAGTTGCTGGATTGTTTGTTTTTCCAAGGAAAAAAATTGTCAATTTTGGCATTTCTAAATATCAGTGTCAGAAAGGTATGGGGTAGGGGTGTCAGATGCTGTTAGGTGAGGCCCTGACCCTGATGAAGGCCACAGACCGACATGACTCACTTTTACAATAAAAGTGTTGAATACTACGGTTGCTTGAATGTTTAAAGCAGAAAATGGTACTGATTTCATGAACTGACTGAAGGTGAAATCGCCTCTTATAGGAATCACAAATACATGAAATGGAAAAACATACCAACACTGATTTATGACACAGAATACCTGCAAAACTAACGACATTCCCATCAGCCTCAGTTGCACTTTGTGTTTAGCACTGATTAGCAAACGTGCATGTTAGCATTTACTTCAAAGCAACTCTGTCCCTGCATTCAGCCTCACAGAGCTGTTAGCACATCTGTCGTTACATGAAGCGCAGCTGAAGTTCCGACATAATGCACAGACTGTATTTCGGAGGGCACACGCTCACCGTGAAGCCAACTACACCCTCCCTCTTCATTTATTTTCTCAGAGAGCAAACATAAAGAAACTAAAGGTTCATGTCAGCCAAACACAGAACAAGATGAATTAGATTTTCTTTGAAAACAGAAGACACATTCAGTATATGACTCTTTTAGTTTATATGTAATGGAGGGTAGAATAATATATATGTACAGTATATATATATATATATATCCAACTGACACTAACTTAAAGAAAACTAAATATGTGTAATGAGAAACGCTGTACTGGCACATTTCTACTCAGATATTTTACTTGAGAATTGTTGGATTTCATACTTACAAAGCTTTCATTTACAATAAAAAATACTTAAAGGCACAATTCATAATCCAAATGTAAAAGAAGAGTCATCCCATCACCAAAATTCAAAAGTTTCAAACTGATAAAACGTCATTTGATGTTGATGACGCTAATTAACAGTTTTTGTTGAATGAAACAACTAGCTTTATCTTCTATTTTGAATATGATCAGTTGATTTTTTTTTCATCTTCCAAGTCAAACTTTCTAATCTCTCTGTGATTTATAAGGTCATAAAATATGAGTAACAGGCTAATCTAATTGTGCCTGTAGCCCTGTATCCTTTTATCTTCTCTGAAAAGTGCTGACCTCCCAGAATACCGGAGGTTTATCTTAGTTTTGGACTGAAGCAGCTGTGTGAACACCTCCCATCCTCCCCCATAAACCTCCAGCTACTGCTGCAGTCAGCCCCTCTGAGCTTCTTATCCCTATCGCACATTATTGATTGCATCTTATCTTTGTTGTTTTAACACTAAGATTTATTGTAGTGCTCCATTTCTGTGAAAACAAACGTCTGAGATGTTTAATATTCCTCTCCCTCGCCTCGCTGACGGCAGACTCACCTCGGGGTGTTGACCCAGACGATGCCAATGTGGCAGAAGAAAATACACTCCTTGTCTTTCTGGTTCTCGCAAGAGCAGCGTTTCTCCCGCCGGTGGGCCATGTGGGTGAGCTGCGCTGTGGGGCCCTCCTCTGCCGTGGGACCCATAACAGAAAAGGTAGAGGCTGCAAAGCAGATGGGAAAAGGTGTTAATTTAGACTGATCTTTATTGTTTCAGAAGCTTTAATGAGAAACAAACATCCACAAAACCATCAACTACAACTCTACTGTATAACAAAGGAAATTGTGTGTGGCTCCCAGTCCTAAAACAGAAATTTATTTATTTATCCAAAGTTTTGACCACAGGGGGGAGAATAAAATCACTAATCAGTGCTCCAGAAACACAACAGTTTTATCAGATTTACAGCATGGAGTCTCTGTAGAGGCAGGATTTCAACATCTAAATGAGGCACTGGCTTAAATTGAACATATCCTGCACATTACCAGGTCTATATTTATATTCTACTGGAATATTTTTGCATGATGTACAGTTAAAATCTCCTTATTCATCTTTAACTGGCCTTTTATGCAGCCCCTCAGTTCAGCCTCTGTCTCAAACAGGCCGTTTTAGCTCCTGTCTCTTTAAAGGTGCAATGTGTAGGATTAAGTGGCATCTAGTGGTGAAACAAACTGAATCCCCACCCCCCCCCTCCAAGCATGTAGGAGAACCTACAGTGGCCACCAAACCCACCAAACCCATGAAAGGCCCTCTTTAGAGCCAGTGTTTGGTTTGTTCATTCTGGGCCTCTGTAGAAACATGGCGGTGCAACATAGAAGGCTCTGTGTAAGAAAACCCACTCTGTATATAGATATAAAGGGCTCATTCGGTGGTAATGACAACACAACAAACTAAAACTGATGATACATTAAAACATACTGATTCCATTTTTGCCAAGTCTGTTCCGCTAGATTCTGCACACCTTTAAGGTGAGCCCACTCTGTTCTGATTGGTCAGCTTCAGGAAGCCTCCTCCGGCTCCAGAGGCTACGTAAACAAACTGTAGTAGCAGGATTTTCATTTCTTTTTCTTCTTCTTTATTTGAAATGGAAACTTCTCAAATCCACCTATACATGTTGGAGCTGAATCAGATTTGAAATATGTGAGTGGACAATGCGAAGAAGACGTGGAAAAACCTTAGTGACAAAGGAACGTACAGCCATTTGTGGGCATATCTCAGCTGACTGGAGGAGTTGCAGCTGGGGGGGGGGCGTGTTGGTGTCTGTGTTTGATTGACAGCAGCTGGCAGGCCAGCAGTGTTACACTTTATGAATGGAGACAAAGTAAACAAACTGCAGTAGCTACAAGTCATGGACAGACTTACTAACAGGGATTTTGAAGAGCAACGACCAAAACAGCATTTAACGGGTCTGAAGTGACATCTGCACACTACATGCTGTTTAATGTGCTGCAGCTGAGCAGCTAATTAGCTGTCTAGCCTGCTAACTGACATCTGTGGTGCACTTTTCCCCGGTGAATATTTGTCTGGTGGCTCGTTCAACAAGCTAAGATGCAGGACAAGATGTGTGTTCATGTTTGTAAATTAGATAAGAAGGAGTCTTTAGCAGGAAAGCTAATGTGGGTTGTTGTTCAGAGTCTGTGTGCCTCTTGTGTTGTGTAGCAGGATGCAATCAGGCTCAGTGCGACCGTCTGCTCTGCCTATGATAGAACAACATGTTATCGCTTAATGCAAGATTTGATTTGCTGTATGGAAATAAGGACTCCAGCTATTTGAGTGGAACAATATTTGATCGGAATAATGTAAAACTAGGGGGAACCATCAGGAAACCAAAGAATTTAAAATATAAGTTTCAGATTCAGGAGAACACAGGAAGTGATTTATAGACCAGATATGTTGCTGTAGTAGAAAAACTTCAGTTTCAGTTGGACTTTAATGTCAACTGGATACTTATATAACATCATTTGGCTTTAAAACTGTTAAATTGAGCAACAATTAATTTTATCTGTACATAGACGCCTCTCAGACGTTGACAGTCGATGGTACAGCGCTCTGCCTCTGAACTGTACAAACTTATACTGTCATGTATATCTGGTTCTTTCTCTCTCTCTCTCTCTCTCTCTCTCTCTCTCTCTCTCTCTCTCACACACACACACACAGAGCCCATAAAGCCCACAGACAGACTTTGATCCTGCTCTCAGTGCACACAGAGGAACGTTTGAGTGTCTCAAGAGGAATTTACATGATTTATATGTAGCAATATAAAGAACAGACTTGTACCATTTATGGTGAGAAGAAGTGTTATTTTGTGCATCAAATATTTAAGCTTGGTTTTTTATGTAAAGTCTCCAGAGAAGCTGCTATTAGTCCAAAACGCTCATGTTGCAGCCTTTCCTGCTCTGACATCAGTGTAACAATGTGAACCTTACTCAATCACAAGCTAATACATGTTTTTTACTTAGTAAAAGAAAAGGAATGCAAAAAGTGTGCAACATAAATCAGATAATTAACCACAAGTCTATAAACGACATACCTGAAATAAAATGTTTACTATGGATTACTGTCATGATCGTAATCTCTTCTGAAAGGTAACTCTTTCATATTTACCATCAGACAGTCAACATTACTCTAAGTGATACTAAACTAAAGATACAGAGGCACAGACTAGGCAAAATGTTATAGAAAATTATAAATAAAGTTATGGAAAATATCCATTCAGCTGCTTTAACCATACTTTAGTTTAGTTTCATCAAATATAATCCAGTGTTTTGCAGAATTGTCCAATTTCAATGTTCTTTCTGGAGATTAAGAAGCTTTAGTTTCAGCACATTGTTTATCTGTCCGGCTGCAACTTTACTGTTTTGGTTCACTCTCAGCGCTCTCATAGCGTCGTTTTCGGCTGCAGCAGGAAGCTGTTTTCAGAGAAAAAGCTACTGTACACTACCTGCTCAGCACCAAATGACAAACAGAAACAGTTAGCTGTAGACTAGCTGGTGAACATAGTGGAGTATTTCGCAGCTAAAGAGCCAGATATTTCCCTCAGGAGTTGGTAGAGAGCAGAAACAGAGCTAAAAGAGAGTGAATATTGGATTTACATTCACAAAACTGGTGGTCAAAATATCAGTTATATGCAGGTTTAAAGTCAGAAAAGGATTGTTTGGATTTTAAAAAATCACTTGGGAAAGTTTACAGAAAAGATTGTGGTCATGTTTGAAGGAAACCACCGTTATGAAACAGTCTCCCAAATCAACATGACAAACTTTATTGACTCATCCTGACCTCCTCCCTGTTGCAACACTAATAACAACATCACACTGCTTACAGTCAGAGGTGGAAAGTGACTAACAACTGCACAATTTTTAGGTAGTGGCACTTGAGTGTTTTCAGTTTCTGTTACTCCACTACATTTATTTGATAGTGATGTACACTTAAGCTACTTTGCAGGTTTAGATTAGTAATACAAAATAGGATCAACAAATAGATGATGATGTATTATTATAGGTAAGAGTCAGATAAAACTCAATTCACAAGCTACCTAGCAATATATTAAGTAATTAAAATCAGCCTAAACCACAACTTTAAAGTGATGTACACACTAATGCATCAATAATTATAGTCCAATAATATACTGTACATCATTCTGAAATGGGCCATTCTGCATGATTTATACTTTAAGTATATTTTTATGCTACTTTTGTACATTTGCTCAAGTGAAAGTTTGAATATATGACTTTTACTTGTCATATCAATCATATCACTTACATTATAAGTGCATGAAGGGATCTTCTAATGGTCAGTATGATTACAGCAAGAAAAACATGTTTCAATGTTTATTCGGGCTCCTGACTGTTGTTTTAAGATATAAATATAATAAATTGTGAACTCCTCCCTTAAGTTAAAGATCTGTGTACTTTCTTCACTGCTGCTCTCAGCTTCATTATGTGACCTGGACTTCCGACTGTAGTTAAGAGGATAAAATCGGCACACGTCACATCGCAGCGCTGCCCTGCAGAGACACACCTGTTGTCGTGTGAAGTAGTTTGTTCACCTGCGTGATCCAGATCTGTCAGCAGCGCTGCTGCCTGCCAGACAGACATCATGATTGAATCATAAAGAGATAATGAGCGAGAAGAATGTAACTTCTGTTCTGCTCCAACCTGTGTTCACTGTGACTTCAAACAGCAGAGTTTATGTCTTTCTTATCATTGCCAGACACTTAAGCATTTTATAAAATTGCATGTTTATCATCATCAAAACATGAGCCAAATTAAAATACACATTTAAAATCATGATAATGCCACGAAAAAGCAGAACTTTATCATTCAAGCAGTATAAACTCACCCCCCCCCTCTCTCTTTCCTGCTTCAAATTTTACTTTATTTCTTTTTTTAAAAGAGTTTAATCTTGAGTTTTTGTATATTTATTTACTTATTTACTAACGTGTGTTGGTTTTTGTCGAGATTGTTCTGTAACCTTGTTACTTTTTAAAGCTTTTGCCCACTTAAAGCCTCAAACTTTCCAGACTTGAAGCACCATTGACTTCCACTCACGCAGAACTTCATCATTTGAAGGTTTTGTGACGTATCCAACAAGTTTTCCAATAATCAAGCGGTAACATATCCTTTTTTCTGTACTTTATTTCTATTTTTTGTATATTTTATGTATTTATTTTTGTTGAGATGTGCATTTTTATGTGATAAATTCATATAATTTTTTGTATCTTTATTTCTTTACTGCTGTGTGCTGTGTTTTTGTATCAGATGTTGATATTAAGAATAACTTGCTCTTACATGTTTCCTTTATAGTGACTTTTTGTCCACTTAAAGACATCCAGACATGAAGCATCATTGACTTCTACTCATTTTACAACTCTGACAATGAGGCCTGATGAATGGGGCGTTTGTTGAAGCAAGAATGTCAGAAAAACTGCACTTCAGTCCAAAGAAGAATAAAATTGTTCTCTTTTAGCAGATAAGAAAATAATTACAGAACATCTGGTCCGTTTTATACAACTTGAGTCCGTGCTTAGCACTTGTATATAGAGGATTATGAATATTTTAGGGGTATTAGATCAATTTGAAATCAAAAATGTTATTGTCCAGATTGGCTAGACTTTTAAAAGGTGAAGACCGGAGCGTCACACCGCCTCCTTATCTGGAGTTTGTCTTGCAGCGTGCATACACAGAAAGCAAACACAGCCCTCCTCATGGTTTGCATGTTTCCGCGCTGCCAAGTCAAACTGGGCAGAACTGAAGTGTTTTGTGCTTCTGCTGAGGAGAATGATACGGGTTCAAATCAATTTGGCAGGGAGATGTTGTGCTTTTCATCCACGGTCATCACATATCCTCCGAAAAAACAGACACATGTACAAACATGCACTCATGCAATATCCTGGTGAGGTTAGACAAGCAGCAAAAGGTTGCAGGTTCAAATCCTCGGACTGAGGGGGGGGGGGGGATCTAGTGATGCTCTCGCCTTTCAGATGTTGAAATGTTTTGGAGCAATTTTCAACTTTCAGATTTTTATCTCGTCCCCTATTTCATAATATACCAACATTTAACAATAACTGATAAGGAAATTACAAAGTTCGGATGTTATTTTAGGAAAATACTGTCAGTTCCATGACAGCATAATTTGTTCAAACGCCAAAAAAAGTTCATTTTTGACGATGGAAATAGTAGTTTGACAAAAGAACTCAAACTCCTCTTATACAAGACCACCTTTTTATCACATGACAGAAGTTAAATACTTAGGTCACAAGTACTGACAACTAACTAAAGATGACAACTGAGCAAACATCTGCTGATGAATGAAGTGCACAAATAATTGACTTAAAGTTTATTTTTCCCTGACAAGTAACTCTTATGCATATCCTCCAGACTGGACTACTGCAATGTGCAGCTTCACGTGGATCCCTGGCAGGAGCATCCAGAAGCTCCAGTACATTCAGAGCAGCGCTGCCAGGATCCTGATGAGAGAACACATAACATCTATTCTGTTTTCATTGCACTGGCTCCTTGTCTCCTTCAGGATTGACTACAAAGTCCTGCTACTCACATACAAATCCATCAACAGACAGGCGCCTCTCTATCAACAGGAACTGATCATACCAAAAAAAAAAAAAAACCTCCATCTGCAACCCTCAGATCTGCCAGCAGCTTGCTCCTCTGGGCTCCCAGTACTAAGCTCTGCACCATGGGGGGATTGAGCCCTCTGCTCTGCTGCATCACGCCAGTGGAGCAGCTTTCCTGACCATCTGAGGGCAGCACAGACCCTAGTCTCTTCTAAAAAAAAGCCTAAAAACCTTTCTATTCATTCAGGAAGGCGTTTTCATCTTAACTCTTTTATGTTTTTATTGCTGTAGCACTTTCAGACTCACCATGAATGAAAAGTGCAGTACAAATTATTACTATTATTATTTACGACTTTCTCTCAGAAGAATAAGTGAAAGTAGTAAGTAGTCTGACTTCGGTGTAAAAATTCACACCACAGACTTCTGGTTTGCATTCTGTCTCCTTCCGACAGCTGGATTCCTTTAACCCAAACTGAAATATTTCCCAAACCAAAGTCAGGTTTGTGTTTAAACTCAACCGAATGAAACATCCAAAAAAAAATCTCTTATCTGAATAGTTTTGGTAAAGATCATGACACTGACAAATGACTTGAATCACTCTTGGATACCAAAAAAACTAAGATAAAATAAAATAAAAGACAAAGATAATAGAGAAGGTTCATGACCAGTAGATTAGTTAAGTGAGTCATGAGGCGGGAACATTAAAAGAAGAGAGATCGATCAGTCACTTCTCAGGCCGTTTTTACCCGTGTGACAGTTTACAACTTGCAATCACGAGTTCCCTATTTCATAACGTATACACACAATTCTGTCGCTTTTACTTCTTGACCGTAATATCGTTATATAATAACGTGAGGAAGGGAATCGATGCATCTTGAAAGCATTTATAAAACTAACAGTATAACCGTCCTCCCCTGCTGCTTTACCAGACGCCAACATCTTGACTGCAGCCTTGATCTCTGACTCTGAGATAGCTCTTTCTAAATATCTTCTACCAGGCATCTTGAATTATTGAAATATTTATATTGAAAACATCATCAACATCCTCTGAGCTGTATTTGCATTCAGACTTGAGTATGTTGTGTTATGTTAAATTTATTTGATTAGGTTCAAATATTAGAGCGTGGTTGTTGTCATGAATGGCAGGAATCGAGGATTTATTCTCTATTTGTTTCAATTTGAGAACATTTTATCACCACTCTCAAAATATTTTTGTAGCGACAATCATTTTGACAGTCGATCAATCACCTGAGTCGCCTCTCAAGCCAAAATGACAGAAATTTTTTCGTTTCAGACCTTCCAAACTCCTGAGATCTGCTGCTTTTCCCTGTTTGATGATTAACTGAATATATTTGGGCCCTTAAATTGAGAAAATTATCTTGTCATTTAAGTGTAAGGACTTGTGTAGGAGAAACATGCACACATTCTCACATCCCATTGATACATACAGACTCAGGATCTCTTGTGAACTGAACCTTGAAAGACCTGAACGGCACAACGTGGGGAAGCTGAGAAAGGTTCAACTTTATGCGAATGTCCTCTGATGTGCAGGAAATATCACCCTTGTCTTGATTCCCTCATGAAACAGAGGCAGAAGAGTTCAAATTAGATTTGAATTAGACGTAAATTTTTTCTCTTAATTCTTCTCCATCTGCATAAAAACACATCTAATAAAACGGAGGAAAGCTTTATCGGGGGTTGAAAAAGAAAAATGATGCATGGAAACACATTGCTCAACAAATCAACTACTTAACTACCAAATCAGAACAGAGTATTTAAATTAATATAGTATATAATCAGTTATAAACTATACATTTAAAAATATACAGTACAAAAGTATACCCAGTGGTGGAAGAAGTATTCAGATCCTTTACTTAAGTAAAAGCACCAATACAGCAATATACAAATACTCCATTACAAGTAAAAGTCCTGCATGAAAAATCCTACTACAGTAAAAGTACATAAGTATTATGAGCTTGATGTAGTTAAAGTATTGCAGTAAAAGTAGTGGTTTGGTCCCTCTGACTGATATATTATTATATATGACATCATTATATTATTAATAGTGAAGCATCAGTGTTAGAGCAGCATGTTACTGTAGTAGCTGCTGGAGGTGGAGCTAGTTTACACTACTTTATATACAGTTAGCTAGTTTAGTCCAGTGGTTCCCAAACTAGGGGTCGGGGCCCCTCCAAAGGGTCAGCAGATAAATCTGAAGAGTCGTGAGATGATTAATGGGAGAGGAAAGAAGAAAAAACAAAGTTCTGATACACAAATCTGTTTTCAGTTTTTGGACTTTTTCTGTAATCTTTGATTTTTGGTGAACTATTGGATCATTTGAACATTTACTGAAATGAAACCATGTGAGAATTTTGGAGAGAAAAATCACTATTTGGTGGAGCTGTTAACAACTCATGGACATGTGAAATGTGACCCCGACTACACACTGCTTTTAAAATACAACACATTTACAATGTGTTATATTTTAAAAGCTTGTTATATTATCCATTGTGTCAAATCTTCATCTGAAAAGTAACTAAAGCTGTCAAATAAACGCAGTGGAGCAGAAAGTACAATATTTCCCTCTGAAATGTAGTGGAGTGGAAGAATAAAGTAGCATCACATGGAAATACTCAAGTAAAGTACAAGTACCTCAAAAGTACAGTACTTGAGTAAATGTACTTAGTTACATTCCAACACTGAGCATACAATATATACAGTTTACCAAACTCAAACTGACAATCCCTCACAGATTTTAAACTCTGCATCCAGCTGTGTGGCGGTTCGAGTTTCTTCCCTTTGAGACATCTAGAATTTATGACGTTGTACTGATACAGAAGTATCACTCATCATGTCCTCCCAGTTTTATGAGCTGACAGATGGACAGGTCACTCAACTCATCATCAGCCATCAGGTTTGTCTACAGTGAAAAGTGAAAAGAACTTTTCATACTCATCAGCTGTCAACACTTTTATTCCTCGCCAATGTAGTTTAATATCATGAATCATCGCTTGTTATCTTTTCTGTCTTACTTTTGGCTTTCCACTTCTCCACATCTGTTATTTAAACAACATTACGATCAGTTACATCCGTATTTTTTCTGATAATATGTTATTAATACCTAATTTATGTTCACCAGCTAACTATTAACTCACTGAAACTTGTTATAACTGCCAGTAAGAAGGCGGTGAGGTAGCTGCCTCCATCTCACCTCAGTCATCACACGCGCAGCAGCGATTAACTGAACAAATTATTTCAGAAATTAAAAACATGAGGCCGTGGCCTGTAGCTTAACTTAAAAGACTCCCGTCCAATGACGGATGACCTCATTATAACCTGCACGTGTGGGTGCCTGAGGCAGGCGTGTGCAGGTGAATAATGCAAGAGCAGCCATGAAACAGACTGAGCCCGTTTCAAGGAGCATGTGGTGCATATATTCACTCATTTTTCACTAAAAAATACAGAGATTTTTTCATACATGTACATAAACCGATGTTCAGTTGGATGTTATGTATCTGTACAGTGACAATGCTGGCGTCTTGATGTTTAGCAGAGCAGAGATTTCTTCACATAGCTTCACCTCCAAGGTGCATGGAGAAGGACAGAAGTACTACATTTGTGGTACAAAGAACATTTTATGATTCAGTCTCATAATGAAAGAAAGAAAAAGAAAATGTTCTCATCATAAAGGTATTGTTTATACGTTAAGTGTTGCTGGAGTGGGATGAGGTGAAAATCTGTACCAAATTTCATGGAAATCCACCAAGTAGTAAAGTTGAGGTGAGATATTCCACTCAGAGCGACAAATTGAATCTCATGTAGGTGCTGGAAGAGAAGTCAGTTCCAAGGTTACGTTTCCCGCTTTGTGCGAGCTCAGTGTGAAGAACAAGGCAATATAATCTTTCGAATCCTTGTTAAACTCCCACTGTGGTCAGAACATGCTGCTCCTGAACAAAAACACCAACTAAAAGACGTTAACACCACACAATTATTATCTGCCACCGACAAACCACAGTATGTGCTCCAATAGCGTCGACAACAATCCTGGTAAACATTGAAATCCATCAGATTTATCGGTGGTTTCCACACCGCCATGGCCAATATTTCAAAGACAACATTAATAAAGAGAACAGAGATGTTAACGCCACAGAGCTTTAACTTCACCAAAAAGAAACACACACACATACACATATATATGTATATAAAGAATGTTCTCTTGGTTTAGAAAGCCACATTGTGCTCAAACAAATGATGAAGTGATTTAATGTTCAATGGGAGCCAAGAGGAAATAAAAAATCTTGCGAGGATTTGGAGGAAACTCGGGCCAGATTGGAACAAGCTTTTTTTACTCAAAATTAAAGATTTTACACAAATATCTCCACCTTTATGCTGAGTTTTGGCTCAGCGGCTGCCATTATACTTTCCTAAAAACAAGAAGTGTAACCTGGATGTTTGCCAACCTCTCCCTCTATGTGAGTGAATGTGACATCAGACTGTAAGCTAAAGGTTTTTATGGTTTCCTTGCTAAAGGCAACAAAGCTCACTTTATGGAAGTGAACATACAACTTTTTCCGAGACGTGTTTTGCTTTTGGCACTCGTTCAATCCTCCGAGCAGCACCTCATTGCGATGCATGCTTTCTTTACCCATAATTTAAAGGAAAGGGGAAATATTTGTATGCCCATAAGCACGTATACCTTTGCATACTTTATATACATGTGCAAGTGTTCGTGCAAAAGTTAGTTTGTATCTGTGGGCTCCAGAACAAAAAAGGCAAAAAAAACCCCTCTCTGTTCAGGCTCCTACATTGTTTGAAGACTGCCAAGCCAAAGTTTAATCTCTTGCCCTGTTATGAGAGAGTCTGCCCGGCTCCACGGGGTTTGACAATATTTGACAATATAAAGGCGGATCAGCCGCCTAATACATGTGCTGGCTGTTTGGATTGGCAGGAGTCGCTCTGCAGGTAGAAGCCGGAAATTCAGTAACGCTTATTGCTCTACAACGGCCTTCCTCACATGTATCACAGCTTGCACATGGCCGGGCAATGTAGGTATGCAGCGCTGTCGTGTAAGCGGTTAAAGAACACGGTTGTGAGGGTTTAAACACGCGAGCGAACATTTCATGTCCATTTGTGTTGTTCTAGCCTTGGTGGACTCAGGATTCTTGGGAGGTAATAAAGGTGCTGAGGCCGAAACGATGGCCAATGTATACCCACAGACTAATTTGGATCTGTTAAAGCCCAAACATCTCCACTTGGATTCCCTTGACAGGCTGGAAAAGATTTATTGTTGCTGAAGAAAGTGAGACACGCTCGCCTCTCCATCAACGGTCCACCAGCGAACCACCAACTATTTTGATAATTAGTTAATTGTTTTGAGTCAATTTTCAAGAAAAACTGCCCAAATTCTCTGGTTACAGCCTCTTAAATGTAAATATTTCATGGTTTCTTTATTCCTCAATGATGTAAACTGAACATGACATTTGAGAACGTCATCTTGGGACTGTTTTGGGAAAGAGTGATCATCATTTTTCACAATTTTCTGACATTTTATAACCCAAACAATTTGACAGATTGATTGATGATGAAAATAATTGTTAATTGCGGGCATAGACCAGAGACTGTAGTATGAGAACAAGGGGGTTATTTCCACTTGGGTTTTTCAAAATCTTACTTTTGTCTCGCTCACTTTTACAGTTTAAGGTTGATTTTCTGACTAAAATCTCTGTAGACTGTGTCCTCTGACTGTCCAGCCAGAAAAATATGCTCATCTGAGTCTCTTTACAGGCTGTTTTTAGTTCCTTTGACATGAAGTTAGATGCTAGAAAACGTCTTTCTAAAGCAAAGCTCTAATATGAGAGGTGGTCATGTGACACAGAGATATTATAGGAGAGAATATTACAGCCTACAGTAGGTGATGTTAACACCATTAGCTGCATCACAAGATGATACTGGACAGAAACCTGCAGAAACACACTGAGGCAGCTGTTGACAACGACTACTGACCTAAACATCAGCACATCGAAAAGACCTCTCAGCAAACTGGCAGCCACAGAATATTCATTTTGCATTAAGTTTGTTATATATTTCATTTTAGTTTATTTCAATGTCATATTTAAACCTGCAGTGCTGAACTTTTACATATAACTGAACATCCGTTACATTAAAGCTCTTGCCAAACGAGTTCACACAACGCTGATTAAGCCTATCACCGCCAGATAAAACTCTCTGCATTTCACTTAAATGGGGATAAATAATTTAATCATGCGACTTTCCAAATGTTATTGGACCAAATGGATCAAATTCCGATAGTGAAACGAGTCATTTTGTGCAGCTTGTGTGATGCTCAAAGCAATTTATCCACCGCTTAACAGCTGCATCAGGAGGATGCCCTAAGTTAAACTTGTGTTCATGACTCGTACAGGTCGTAACAGGTCTGAACTCATAAATTTAGCCACAGATTGTCTTAAATCCCTCACGTGCACATCTCTTCATACCAGTGGTTCTTGCATGTAGTGGTGGAAGAAGTACTGAGATCCTTTAAGTAAAAGTAGAAATTACTCTAGTTTAAAAATACTCCATTACAAGTAAAAGCCCTGAATTCAAAATGTTACTTAAGTAAAAGTACAGAAGTATTATCAGCAGAATGTACTTAAAGTAATACATAAGTTTTTTTTATAATATCAATACACTTTATTAATATAGCACCTTTCACATAAAGGTGTATTATTTCATGTAAAATCTTAATCTCAAAAGTAACTATAAGTGGCAGATAAATGTAGTGGAGTAGAGGTACAAAGTAGCATAAAAATGAAAATACTCTACAGTACAAGTACCTCAAATTTGTACTTGTACACAGTACTTTAGTAAATGTACTTAGTTACATAACAGCGCAGCTTGCATGAGGCCCATTGTCTGACTAAAGTGGTTACAGGTTATAGACATATGAAGCTTGAGTAAGTGGTTGAAATCGGACACTGTTTCATTTCTAGGAATCACATGCCAAAAAGATTTGGAACCACTTATGTTTGAGGATATATAATGAAGGCATTGAGTGGATGATTGTTCTCATGAGGATAGATGTACCGTACATGGATGCATGTGTGAACCACTCGCTCTCCCTCAGAGGGGTTAGACGAGAAACAACATGGCGCCAGCTTTTTAAGAGGGAGATATAAATTCATTACAGCTATTAGTGATGGATGGTTGTCAGCACAACTCCTCTGCTGACATAAAGATAACATTTTTACAGACTGGATCCTGGATATTATATATCACAGGCAAAGATGATGTTGAAAAAATGAAAAAATATTCAACACGAAGCTCAAAAATAATGTTTCTGGCGTTGTGCCTAAAAATGCTTCCTGTCTGCTCTTAATTTTATGTCAATCATGATTTTAGGAGCGTTTACGAGAAGAAACCAATATTTAATCAGTGCTTCTACTGATAATATTAATATTAAACACAGTTTAAGAGATTCTGGTTGCTCCAACTTGATAACTATTAGATGGATTGATATTAAATTCATTTTCCCCAGAGGATGAATCTGAATGACTTTGCTGATTCAATGCAAACAGTCAGATATGGCTAAAAACCCAGGTGTTCATGATTTCCATCTTGACCTAGTTACTTAAAGTTAGTATAAAATGGTAGCCTTATTTTAAAATGTGAACTCTGCAAAAGGGTCCTAAAAGTCCACATACATCGATGGCTACATACATGATATTATGCTAATAGACTGCGGCTAAAGCTAAAAGAGCATGGAAATAAAGGAGCAGTATTGTTCTTGTAGTGAATGTTAGCTAGTTAGCCCTAAAGTGCAATATTATCAGGAAAAATGTAGGGTCAGACTGTTATTCTAACATAATTCTGTTTGGATGTCTGCAACAGAAAAACACACTTTGTTAAGGAGCACAAAGGTTAGATTTATTATTTATTGTTTGGATTTTCAAACATTATGTTTCACTTTTATAAGAGAAAAGGCTTTGAGGATGAGAACTGATCAATGAGGACATACAGTAACGCTATCTAACATTGGATGGGGGTTGCTGGAGTCTAAACTTTCCCAAATCCAATCCAATTTGCTAACGTTCCCCCAAACTCTTACACAGTACCATCCTGGACCAGTCCTGTTCATGTCCTGAGCTGGGCTACCCCCTAAGTCTATCTATAAGACAGTTTTCATGCACAAACGCCATGCGTCCACTGCAGAAGATTCAGCTTGTTTCTGCAAATACCACCCTCAACAATAAAACACCAAAATGGGTAAGATGAGCAAGTCAACCACAGAAAACCAGTGAAGAAGAATTGGTATTCTATTCCTGTTTCCTGCTTCTTAAAATATAGTTTACTACGAGCAGATTATAACAGTTTGAGCAGAGAGACATGGTAGGTAGCTACGTTTAATGCTAAACAAGTCAAAGTAGACAATAAAGAGTTCCCGTCCACCATTGTTGTAAATGTCACTGTGTTTCTTCTTCTTCCTCTTCTTCTTCCGGTGAAGCTGCCACTATCTGTTTTGTTAGCAATATGATAGTGTTTCTACAAAGCTCCATCTTCCCTGTACACACTACAACGCTAAGCTGGTGTTTTCACATTTACACACTCTGGAGGCCATTTTGGAAAAGCCTGCTGTTTTAGTCTGGACGGAGGGCCAAAACGGAGAGAATAAAGACGTATTTATGAATTTAGCTGGCTCAGTGTGGATATGGTCTAAGTTAGCTAAAGACATGTTGGCCTTGGAAGAAACACTAAGTTCCTGCTTTAGCTAGTAAGCTAGTTTGCCAGGTACGCTAACGTTAGCAGCTGATGTTACACATTTGCTCTTGTGTTGTTTTGGGTTTTTTTCGAAGTTTGATTTAAATTTAAATTTTGATTTTGTCACGAGCCTTTAAACTCTACAAATACCTGTCTACCATTTTACAGTCACTAAGCTATTACTGGATGATCGTCCATCATAATTTGAAACATATTTAAGCCACCAATGATGTTTTGGATGTTATCATTTTTAGGTCACAGTTGAACAGGTTCAGTCAAAGAGACAAAAACTGTCATGTGGGAACCCATGATACTGTAGGAAGTGGAAAAAGCTTTCTGAGCCTTTACATTGGGTGGAAAGTTTTCATTGGACTGAATGGTCAGCCATGTTTGGATAATACATTCAGGCAATAAAACCATTTTGTTTTAAGGAAGAACACTGACTTTTCTTCTGGCGCCGCCCTGATGAAAAACATTTTTTCTGCCACCACTGGTAAGCATTTGTAGAAAAGTTTTCAAATTGTGACATCAGCTGGTGGGTTAATTTCAACAACACACAGTTTAAATATTTCTGAAGTTTAAACAAGGTTTTAAGAAGTGATCGCATCAAGATATATTTCCATTTTAACTAGCTCAGTCAAGCCACTCCTGTAGTTATAGGGCTATTAGTTTTTATTTAGTCTCCTAGGTGCTTAACGAAAGACACTGGTGTTGTCTTGTGATTTAAACTGTTGTCTGAAACAAACTGTAATAGATCTCAGATGTCTGGCTGTGACACGACGAACACAAAACAGGCAGCAGAGATGAAGACCAAAACAGTGGTGGAGAAAGAGAAATGGAGCGTAGGTGGAAAAGGGATATAAATGTAAATGTATGGAAAGTCAAAGCCGGGAAAGCAAATCAACAGCAGAGACAACCTGTCTTGGAGGTTCCTCGGAGGGTTTTACACTAACAGACACTTGACCACAAAACTGTTTGTCTAACTTGATGGAGTTGATCTGCAATTCAGAATGCTCAGTGTTGCGAGAAAAAGTCAGCGTTTCACCTCCATGATGAGCGGTTCCCTGTGACAGTAATGAGCACACAGAGTTGAACAAGAGGAAATTAGTGGATTTAGGGCTGGTCAGGACTCTGCAAACCACAAGCACCATTTCATAATGACAAGGTCAACCTAAGTAGCAACACACCTCTCCTCAGGCGACGTGCCAGTCTGCCTCAAGATTTTATCTCGAACACTACTGGCCTCCTTTTTTTTTTTTTTCTTGCAACAAACCTCTTCTTTAGGCAGGTTTTTATAGCAAGAAACAGCTGTTTTGTCACAGCAAAGAACTAAAAAATTGTAAAATTTCAAGTTTTCATTTCATATTAGTCACTACTTGAACTGATTTCAGAAGAAAAAACTTAAAATTTGTGATGATTCTCAGGCAAGTTCTGCAGCCTCTTTTTTCTCTGATGTCTAAGTGGATTTATGAAGCTTTATTTACGCAGGACATAGGAGATAATGATATCCTCGGGAAGTGTAAGTCACACTGATAGATATCAGTATTTGTTTCATGTCTGTGTCTTCAGATTTGAGTTATGACCGTGAGGAGGACGATTTTTGATTCTTCCATCTTTGCCTCACCTTCAACTCTCCGGCGCCCCCCTGGGGTGCCTTTTGTCTTTGTCAAAAGCCTCCCCATAAATAAAGTTTACTTACTCTGTCTTGCTGAATGTCTGCTTGTCAGCTTGTTAGCCTGTGGACACTGTTCCTGCTGAGACTCACTGCTGCAATTTGATTGATACTTAGGCAACTTTTAACGCCAGTTGGTGTTACTAATTGCTTTAAATTTTATTGTCTCTAATTAATTTCTTAATTCTGCTGCTGTCATCTTAAAATGTACAATTTGCTACATGTTTGTTTATTTACTGAAAAATAATGCAGTGGTAGCATAAACACAATTATTATCTTATAAGATTAAGTAAAACACTTAATGATTTCATAATTCATCAACTTCATCAAGTCTAATATTTTGGAAGTATAATGAAGTATAAATTGCTGTACTTTCACTCAGTACCAACATATATTAATGTATCCTGCACTCTTCTGGTCTGAAAGGTGCGTAACACCTTAATACTTGAAAAACTTGAAAATTTGACATATTTAGAGGTCTGAACTGGGGTATAATGATTGTTTTCTTGATTAATCTGATGGTTATCTTCTTGATTAATCAATAAGTTGTTTGGTCCATAACATGTCAAAAAATTGTGAAAAATGTTGATCACTGTTTCCCAAAGCCCAAGATAACGTCCTCAAATGTTTTGTTTTGTTCCGACCAACAGTCCACAACCCGAAGATATTCAGTTTACCGTCACAGAGGACTAAAGAAACCAGAAAATATTCACACAGTAAGAGGCTGGAATCAGAGAATTTGGAATTTGTTTCTTAAAAAAAATGACAAAACGATTAATCGATTATCAATATAGTAATTTAATTTAATAGTTGGCGACTAATCTCTAATACAGCTCTAATACAAAGGCAACACAACACTCGAACTCCCTGGTACAATGTAAAATATGTTACCTGTATCGCAGGATCTAATGCAAGAAGGATTGTTGGAGTTTTGGAACCAATCTAGGAGCTCTAAGTCCTCTGATACTGATTTTGATGGTTCTTTTTTAATCTCTTGCAAGTCTCCTAACTTTATGGAGCTACAAAACTAAAATGATAGAGTGCCACTTTAAGCAAGAGACCGTAATTTACTCACATATTGTGCTGCCACTGTGAAGTTAATCAAAAAATTCTGCTCTACCTTTTGCTGAGAGTATACTATCAAGGTTCATAAACACGCAATTATGGGTTCTTGAAGAAACAATCTGCAGTTTCTCTGTGGTTATGATCTGAAGAACACCTAAACAAGGGAGTGGCAACCAAACTCATGTTGGATTATGCAGGTTTTATTGCAGCCAGGGTGTTACGTAACTCGTCTGTCACTCAAAATGGATTCATTTTAATTGAAAAGGGTTTTACCACACATTTCTTAACACATACAGCTGCAGTATCTGAATCTAAATCAGAATCTAAACCACATTATCCAGGTTTTGACCTGTGGATTTGATGGCCCGGGGCAACATGAAGGTATTCATGGTTGGCTTTTTGCCTCGACTCCAACTCAACTCTCTGAACCATCTGTCCACAAAAAGGACGATTACATGCTGCCTTACCTGACGCACAAAGATGTAAATGATGAAAGATGATTTCAACTCAAGTGACATTTTGGCAGCAAGTAAAGAAAACTTTTCCTTTCACTCCAACTTTAATCTGACAAGGCTGAGAAATCATAAAAAAAGCTCCCTGTAATCCAACAATGCCTTCATGTTATCCAGTGGGTTCATATGGGTGCGGCCAGGAATCTACAGGTGAAACCTCTGGCAGTGAGATCAAAAAAACGCATTCCAGATTTCCCATATGTGATAAGACCTTAAAATCCCTGGAATGTACAGAAATGCATTCCTGAATTTTTGTTGTTATTTTTACATTTAAGAGGTGCTAAGTCAATTTTTCATAAAAGCTTCACTCACAGTAGTATATTATTACCACAGTTTTACTTTGTATGTGTAACCACCTCCAGTATGGAGTCACAACACTGACAAAAGTCAATAAAAGGTTATGAGATAAATCAAAAATAAAACAGAAACATTGATAAATAAAACAGTTTGTTAACTAATTAAAATTCAAAAACACGCACGCATACACACTCTTCCATCTTGGACCAGTGCTTGCCCTGGAGATAGATGGACACACCCATCTCTTTATCATGTTAACGTGAGAAAAATTGGAGATTAAGTGAGGAAACTGGGGGATGTTGGGTGGGGAAACTAGGGAATCGAAAAATGATTAAATGCGCTACAGTACAAACCCATAAATAGATAAAAATTTGCTAGTGAAAGACAAGTAGAAATGTAAAATAAATTAAGTTTTAAATGAATTTCATAGGCTAACTTACCTCTTTTTTGCCAACTGATTGGAGGTTAAAGGAAAAGTACAAAGCTTAGTGCCTGCTCAGGTGTACCACAAAGCACCAACCGGCTTCCCTGCACCTTCTATCAGCGTAGAAATCACCGAGAGCTGCGCTGTTAATAACGGACTCTAGTGACTGGGGTTTTTCTTCAACTGGAGCCCCCCTCATGTCTGCTGTAATGATCTCCACTGTGTAACTGTGACTGTGGCAGTTACCAACGCTGCCATTCGGCCCAAACAATGCAACAGCTTTAATTATGATGTCCTACACCGCCACACAGCTACGGAGTTTATGCAGCTTCCTAATTACAATCGACAACAGGTTTTTAACCCGCTGCCAAGAGTTTGGGATTTTAAGAAACAGACCTTGTTACATCCATAGAGGCTTGTGCCGCGGTTTCAATGTGGAATACAGAAGCAAAACAAACTTGGGCATCAACGTTGGAAACATTGAGAAACTATCCTATACCAGGCGAGATGCAAAATATGGAGTGGATCACAGTGTACTGGGAGGTTGCAGTGACTTCTATCCTCAGCTCTGTCTCCTGCCACCATGGAACTGTTTAATACACAATCTCTCACTGATAAATCCCTCCTCATACATGACCACATCTTGGACAAGGGGCTTGATTTCATGTACCTGACTGAAAGCTAGCATAAACCAGGAGTCTACTCTGTGCTCACTGAGGCCTGCCCTCCTGGGTAGAGTGACATGGAAAAACCCTGCAGCTCTGGCTGTGGTGGTGGTTTAGCAATCATACACTGGGATGAACTGAAACTGTCTCCCCTGCCAATGCTTGATCTTTCTCCTACTGAATGCCTCATTTTAAAATGTAAACTTCCATACTCCATGACGAGGCTTCTCGTCTCCACCCCCCCGCAAAAACCAAACACCTTTCCTCCCTGAGATACATGACCTCCTCACCTCACTTTGCTCCAAGTCAACCAACATTGACATTGTTGGTGATATGTATATACATGTTGACAACCCCTCCTGTCATTTTGCAATGGAGTGTCTGAGTCTGATTGAGTGCCTTGGCTTGAAGCAGCATGTTGATGTCTCTGCTCACACCAGGGGGCACACTTGACCTGTCGGCCCCCATCAATAACCTACAGGTCTAGGATCTGGGTGTGTCCGACCACAAGGTGGTCTCAATGGATTTGACATTCCTGTCTCCCCCTGCTAACCTAAGTGTCAAATACCTTTTCAGAACTGGAAAAGCATTGACCCAGCCATCATGACAATGGACCTCCAGCACATCACCTGTCCAGCTTCTGCATCAGTGGATGAACTAGTGGCACTCTACAATACATCTCTTTGATCTTCATGTCCTTATCAAGATGTGTGAGGTCAATTTCTCACACTCTGCTCCCTGGTTCACTCATGACCTGCAGAAAATAAAGACAGCTAGACGTGTCCTGGAACGACACTTCAAAAGGTCTGGGCTTGCTGTCAATAAACTGGCTTTCCATAAACATCAAAGGACTGAGTCAATGTCCCTTAAAGATGCTCGGTCACAGTTCTACTCCAACCTAGTTAATAACAACTCTAAGCATCTTTTTTCCACCATAAACCATCTCCTGAAGCCACAATCATCTTCCCCAAATGAGGCTATAGAAAAGCAATGTAACATTCAGTTAACAGTCATTCATTGACTTTTTCAGAGCAAAGATCAACAACATCTGCTCTTTGATGTCCAGTTCTTCCTCTCTGCCTCCTCCTGTCATCGACCCTCTGTCTGGGTAGCTCGCCGCCTCTACTCCATTTTACTGGCATCAGACAGCACCACACTGAGGAAATCCTCAGGAAGATGAGACCCTGTACTTGTGCCCTTGACCCCAATTCCCACAGCTCTGCTCAAATCATACATCCCAATTCTCAGACCCTGATCACCCAAACTGTCAACCTCTCCCTTCAAACTAGTTAGTGTTCCATCTCGGCAGTAATCCACCCCCTCATCATTCATATGAGGGTGACCCAGAAGTTCTTGCCAGCTACAGACCTATCTCCAACCTACCTTTCCTGCTCAGGGCTATGAATGACCCGTTGATGGCAGCTGATGCATGAGAATCTCTTCTGATTCTCCTTGACCTGAACGCTGCATTTGACACTATCCTTTTAGAGCACCTCAACACCACCATTGGACTGTCAGACTCTGCACTTGGGGGGTTCAGACCTACCTTTCCAGTAGGACTGATTATGTCTCACAGGGAGGATGCAGGTCTAGATCACTCCCTGTCAGCTGTGGTGTTCCCCAAGGATCAGTTCTCGGCCCCATCCTGTTTACCCTCTACATGCTACCCCTTGCTGATGATACCTAGCTGTACATCAAAACTGCCCCAAGCCATTCTACAGCCATGTCATGCCTTAGCAACGGTCTTAAGGAGATTAAGGCCTGGATGAGCACAAATTTCCTCCAGTTAGTTCCTCCACACCACATTCAGTAATCCCTCATACCTCATCTCAAATTTGACAGCCAGGACATCCCCCTTTCCTCTTCAGTCACTAATCTGGGCATTATGTTTGACCCTTAGCTGACTTTTGATGACCATATAAGACATCTATGCAAAACCTCTTTCTTCCATCTCAAAAATGTCTCTAAACTCTGCCCCTCTCTAACCCTGACAGAAGGGGAGTAACTTGTCTATGCCTTTATTTCCTCAAGACTGGACTAGTGCAATGCACGCTTCACAGGGATCCCTGGCACGAGCATCCAGAAGCTCCAGTACATTCAGAACAGTGCTGCCAGAATCCTGATGAGAGTGCGAAAACACAAACATAAAACACCAATTATGTTTTCATTGCACTGGCTCCCTGTCTCCTTCATGATTGACTACAAAGTCCTGGTACTCACATACAAATCCATCAACAGACGTGCGCCTCCCTACCTACACCAACTAATCATACCACAAACCTCCACCCACACCCTCAGATCTGCCAGCAGCTTGCTCCTCTGGGCCTCCAGCACTAAGCTCTGCACCATGGGGGATCAAGCCTTCTGTTCTGCTGCACCACACCTGTGGAAAAGCTTTCCTAACTATCTGAGGGCAGCACAGACTCTAGTCTCTTTTAAAAAATGTCTAAAAACCTTTCTATTCATTCAGGAAGGTTTTTACATCTTAATTACTATTTTCTTTATGTTGTGTGTTCTGTTATTAATACTGTAGCACTTTCAGTTTCAATAAGACTGAAAAGTGTGATGCAAATTAAATGTATTATTATTATTTATTATTATATTTCTTTGTGCACTCCATTTTTATTATTCAACCAACCAAATTATGTCTTTTTGACTCATTTATAACCTTTTGTTGGTTTCGGGGCTCCATAGTCAGGATCTCTGATGGTAAATAAGTCTCTAAAGTGTATAGAAAATAAAAGTTATATTCCAAAACACAATGTACTATATGTGTGCTGTAAAAGATTTTCTCAACCAAAATACTTACTACATGTTAAATAGTATGTACATTGTACCCTTATTTGTCAGAAATAAGTTTTTTGAACAAAATTTTACAAGCTTTAAAATCAACACAGGTAATAAAAACGATGTCAACATTCAAATAAGATGATTTCAGTGCAATTAAATGTAAAAGTGAGTCTGTAGCAACTAAATTCAGGAGCATGCTCTTAATGTTTCTCTTCTCAATTTCGAACTTAACAGGATCTGTAAAAACAGATATTGAAGATGGGTTTACCTTGATGCTGGTGGATCAACATCAGAGTTGTGGTGAGGAACCAAAAGTAAGTGAAGTCCATCCTGCCTGCTTCCTCAGCGTCCAGGTGAGAAATCTGCCGAAAGCACCTCAGTCTTCACGTAAAATTCCTCACAGCAGCTCCTTTTCTTCCAGTCATAAAAAAAAAAAGCAGAGAACAGCCCAAAGATATTTACAACACCACTCACACACGAAACAGAGAAAAAGGCTTCCTTTTAAAACAAATGAAAAAAAGCTCCTAAAGTTTGCACCAAAAAAATGTCCGCTTGATCCAGTCAGGTAAATGTTGGAATCTGTTGCCACCCAGGTGCAGCGCTAAACTAAACCCAGGTTCAGGGTGTTGAGCTGTATCCTGAGGGGCTCCGAGGCTGCTGCAGTTCCCATACGGAGGGAGAATAGTGTGAGTGGTTGTATTGAGCTGTATCATAACAGATGGAGAGCAGGAGGAGGAGGAGGAGGAGGAGGAGGAGGATTCACAGGGGAGGCTGGATCTGCAGTGAGACACCTCCACAGTTTGAATGTCATTAATCAAAACCTCCTCCACCGTTGGTTGACCCATGTCATGCCTTCTCTCTGTGGTCTTTCTGTTCTTTCTATTCTCCTTGTAATCTTAAGTCTCTCCCTCCTCTTCTTCCTTCTGGAGCTCTCCACCACACATATGGAGCAGCCCTGTCTGTTTTGTATGTACATATTTTCGTCCATGAGCGCCCATGTGGAGCAACAAAGTGAGCGTTATCCTGCTGCTGTAGAAAATATTGCTATAGCACAAGTGAATCATTGACCACACCAATAACTGTGAGGTTAAAAATGATAAACTCAGTTGAGTTCAACAACCACAGGAGACACTTTAGCCCCTTTTCGACCAAAAGTTCCAGGTACTTTGGAACCAGAGAAACTAATCTCAGGAACTAAACCTGGAACTAAAAGTCCCTGTTGTGTATCCTGTTTGCATCAGTGCATCAGTTAGCATATGGCGAGCAAGTTTACTGAGAATGCTAGCCATCAATATTGAGAACACTGATATCACTCTTACAACACGGATAAGAAACAAACGGGATGCTGTGTTTAAAGGTGCAATATATGACATTCAGCCTCATTCAGCACCAGCATGTCAGGCCAAAACAAATGTGTGCGTTGTTTACTCAATTAGGTTGGAAAAGCTCACGAAACTTAGATCAAACAGTCAAACAAGGCAGTGCTGATCAAATATGGATCAAGATTATGCGACTGCATTGCCTGCTTCTCGCCTCAAATGTTTTCAGAAACATATTTTAGTGTTTAGCTGTAATCTTAGAAAGTTTGTGACGCGGCCACCATGTTGGACACGGAAGGACTCACATGCACTGGCTATCAAAACAAAGAACAGAGAGCCTCAAATTACAACACATGCAATAAATAAATAAATAAATAAAAATAAAGACTAAATAAATAAAGCAATGAAGACTTAATAGGCAGTGATAAAGATTTATCTGTGCCTGCTCAACAAAGCTAGTGTTGTGGCAAAGATGCAAGTTAGCTAAAAGTTAGCTAACCAAAGTTAGCTGGGACTCCCTAAAAACTTGTTATTTCACCCGGGGCGTTGCCTTACGTCCTGCGTCACACAGTGTTGTGTGCCTGATGTGCATTCTCGTCCGCTCACACTGGGTCGTCTTGTCACTTTTTGGATAAGCTCACACTGGGTCGTCTTGTCACTTTTTGGATAAGCTAGCAAAACCACAACCTAAACATTGGTTTATTAAGCTAATCTTTGCCTTAACCCCAAGATTAAACCTACAGGAGACCTCACACCTGATTGTAATGTCAAACAGAGATGATATTATATTTTTTTTGTTATCATTGATTTACAAAGATACATTTCTGCTCCTTGTACTGCTGGCATGGCTGCAACTAGACTTCCCTGCAGATTTTTAAATGACTTTTACATGACTGTTGATAAATTCTCAAATTGACCATCATATAGTTATACTTGAAAATATGTCCAACTAAATAGTCCTAAAATATATTAACATTTACTGGGACTAAATTATGTCCAACAACAAAAATCTACTCAGATGAGTGTCTGTATTCTGATATCAATGTAGTGTCTTGCATCAATAGATGCACAAACAAGGCTTTACAAGGCAGACTATCAATTTCCATGTACATGGATGTGAGACCAAATATACAAATGATAGGAAAACATGAATAGTATATTCTGTATGTTTTCATACTTGACTCATATTGTATGCATGTATTATTCAGTCCAGTTTGCCTAATTTTGCAAGCTTCAGAAATAAAACTAGTCCATACTCAGTCCAACTTGTCATTTTTATCAAACCAAAATAATTTTTTGTTCTGCATTCTTACAAAGGTGCATGCAGGTTATCCTTTAAAGTAGCCTACAATAAAATTAAGTGCCATTAATTTTCATCATCTCCCAGGTCACAGACCAAAAACACTCTACCACTTATTGTCATTGACATAGCACAGGGTTACACACACCGAAAACTTTCTGTTCTAGCTATTTGAGGGTCCTTAGCATGGAAAAGTTTGGGAATGCCTCACCGAACTACATTTCAGTTGGTACAATCACCAGAGGCAGTGCATGTTGCAACTCCCTGGCTCTCATGATCTGGATATATTAGTGTTTGTCAAAACATGTCATTAAAAGTAACTGAGGGCCCTATTTTACAACAAGACGCTCAGCCCATACTGGCTTACAAGGCACACACAAGAATTATTTCCATACACACAGATGTGAGTCCAAATATACAAATTATAGGAATACTTTTTAGAATATTATGTATACGTTCATTAGGCCCCCCCATATTTCACACCCTGCCTGTATGAAGATTTCTTTATGTGTACACTTTATGTGTGTGTGTGTGTGTGTGTGTGTGTGTGTAAGCACGTGCATGTCCCTGTCTCATGCTGCGGCAGCATTTCACCCATCTGTGAGAGACAAAACAAAAATACAATCCGTTAATTGAATACAGAAACGTGAAGAGTTAGGTCAGATTCACATCCTTGGGCTGCAAGACATATTTCTAATATGTCTTTCAGCCCAAATCTAATCTAATAATATTTCTCTCCACTATTTATCGTTTTAGCCCCCAAAGCGTGCTGTTTTCAACCTCTCTACTACTTTGGCAGACAATACTCTCAGCATATTTGTTTTGGATTGAATTGCTGAGGAGCTGCCTGCAGTCTTTAAGAGACTATTCTGAGGTCATCTGAAATAAAATACTGTACACCGAACAGGAAAATGACAACCACAAAAGAAAAGGTGGACCCCCTGTTTCTGCCTTTTCATCTTTTTTTTTTGGGCCCAGTTTAGGGGAAGCTCAATCGCTGTCTTTCTGCCATTCTAACCACAGAGAGGCTGTTGCGGTAAACCAAATTCATAAAGATATTAACAAGGACAATCCAAACATCTGGGATGCAGATTCTATGGCGTGCTCCAGAAACAGCCTTTTGGTTGGGTTTCCCTGATAATTGCTCCACCAGATCTTGTGAAGTCTTCTGAAATGAGTGTGGTGTCTTGAAATGGAAATAGCAAGAGGAAGTGAGGGTTTCACCACCACGAACGGAAGAGGCACAGCGGGAACAGGCAGTGTGTTAATATGTTGTTATGTGTGTGGGATTTTACCTTCTTTACTGTAAAATCTTGACCCGGGTTCAACTCCCAACTTGTAAAGATGTTATCTGATTCAATCATGGCTGAAACTTTTGAAGGAAAAGTTCAACATTTTGAGAAAAACAGAGCTGGAGTCAGGATGTGGTTAGCTTAGCTTAGCTTAGCATAAAGACTGGAAGCAGGGGGAAACAGTTAGCTTTACTCTGTTTAACATTCAAAAATACACCTACCAACACCTCTAAAACTAAAATTAACATGTTATGTGTCGTTCAGTTTGTAGTTTTAGGGGGAGTTATGTGCGGGAACTATTTCTTGATACACAACAGTTTATTCATCCGCCCGCTGTTTCTGTTCAGCGTCTCCAGGCCTCAGGTTGCCAGATACATGATGTTTTAGTGTAGGACTTGAAACCACACAGTGACGACATAACTTAAACCTGCATTAACTGATGTTTTTGTCCACTTGTTTTCACACACACAACACTGATATATCATCACCTTTTAAGTTGATATGTTGAACTTGTTAGCAAACAGTTGATTATTTCCACATCCAGCAGTTACGGAGCAACTTTATCATTCATTTGGAGTCGTGTTTCTGTCCACATGGTGAATGAAAGTCCAATATTCACTCTGTTTTAGCTCTGTTTTTGCTCTCTACCAACTCCTGAGGGAAATATCTGGCTCTTTAGCTGCTAAATGCTCCACTATGTTCACCAGCTAGTCTACAGCTAACTGTGTCTGTTTGCAGTTTGGTGCTGAGCAGGTAGTGCACAGTGGCTTTTTAGAGCTTTTTCTCTGATCACAGCTGCCTGCTGTGGCCAAAAATAACGCTATGAGAGCGCTGAGAGTGAACCAAAACAGTAAAGTAGCAGTCGGACAGCTAAACAATGAGCTGAAACTCAGTATAAATCTCCTAAAAGCCGATGCAGAGTTGCTGATAATTCTCTGTAGGTTCATCTCTGTGAGTAGTGTACAACACATTACACATTGACAGCTCATACTTTGTTATTACAAAAATATAGATCATAGTCACAGTAAGCTGCGCACAATCACGCCAGTTTTAAACCAAACTGACCCAATAGCCAGAGGAGAATGCTATATTGGACTAATGATACCAAACGTCTTTTAAATTCTTAGAACTTTCTAAAATATATACACACTTTATGTTAGAAATGCAATTGTGAACGTTAATTGCAGATTCATTGCATGATGCCAACTCCAGCCTCCTGTCTGAGACTGCATGACTCCCTCTAAAACTACAAATTGACATTTTTACTTTTCTGTTTGTGTGCAGATTAATACACAGTCTACCAGAGTTTTTAATCTGGTGTTGGCTTTGACATTCCTGCACTGACCATATGAATGCAGACTTCTGACGGCCATGCTGGCTAACTTCCGGTTAGCTGTCTGCTAACTTGAAGTAGGCAACGTCAGAGCTTATGATAGTGTTTATGTGAGTACTGCCAACAGGGGGAGACAAAAGTCCTACACTCCAGCTTTAATTACTAAACTATGTAACCATGTATGATGTGAAATATATTAGAATTATTGCTGAAATAGCGTTGGTTCGATGTAATCATATATGTGGCTTCACGAAATCAATTTCTTTTATATTTCCATTATCATTATAGTAACTGATGAAAACAACTACTCCATCTGTCTTTGGCTGCAGATTTGTGGTGATGTGTGTTGATGTCATGATGCTCTGAACCATCCCGACATTTCCTGAAGAAAAGCTTTCCGTTTGTTGAGTTGTCGTTATCACGTTTAACTGTAGTCGTGTTTCCATTAGATTTGCAAGACAAGTTTAAGCAAATGTGAATTAGGTGCGTTTCCATCAACTGGTTTGAAATGAATAAACTAGGCTACGCAACGCATAGCTTCATCAGAAAATGCTGTATAGGATTAAATAATCCGTCAGTAAACAGAGTAGAAGAAGAAGAGGTTGCCAATTGGAAACGAAACAAATAGTTATATTGCCTTGACGAGAGAAAAATGGAGAGAGGTCTTTGTTTCAATTGGACAACTTGTAATCGTTTTTTCATGTCAGCTAGTATTGGCCATGCTTCATGCTGTCTGGAGACGCAGGATGACGCCGAAAGTGGAAACAACTGATCAGTCATGTGAGTTAAACGCTCGCTATGTCATTATTTATCCAACAAATGTGTTTCCATCACCCATTTTATGCATTAACTCTTTTTCGACATTTCCAAAAATCCACCTCAGGTGAGCATGAAATCTTTTTTGCAAAACTGAGGAAGTGTCTTTTTGAATTTTGGCGTTTCCATTAAGCTTTTTTAATGCGAAACTTCAAAATGCGCATAAAAATAGATGAATGGAAACACGGCTTGTGATTGGCACAACTTGTTCCAGAGCTGTGAGAGCAGTGATGTGATTGGCTGAGAGAGTATTTAATAACCACCACACCTGCTGATCTATATTCACTTTCACTCAGACCTTTTACACGTCGCTGCTGCACATTAATCAAAACAGCAGGTGTGCACGGAGACGCCTACACAATCTGACCTACCACCTTGCGCTTGTGGTTGCACTTTCACAATTAAAATACAGCCCATAATGTCACATAATCCTTTCATGGTAGTTTGTGTCCACAAAAACTACATTTTTTTCTTGAATTTAAATCTAATAAAGAGGAAAACAAACAACCCACTGTGAGAATTTGCTCCAGCAAACTGAGAATATCATCTCCAGCTCTTTGCTGTCGACACAGACGTCTGGATAGTTTTTATTTATTTGTGTCATCTGAATCATCTTCTGTACATACTCATCTCAGTCACTGGGTGCAAATAAACAATTTAAAAATGTGCGCTTGTGTGTGTGCGCTCCTGCGAGTGTCTGCTTGTCATTTAGCCGGCTGTCTGACTTCTCATCAGGTTTTCAGGCGGGATAATTAGAGAGCAGAGGGAAACTGGAAACAACAGCCTGTTGCTCCCATTGCCCCGAGATACAGCGCAATTATAGAGGAGGAGGTGAGATAATGGGGAGAGGTGGAGGAGGAGGAGGAGGAGGAGAGGGAGGAGGAATGGGAGGAGGAGGAGAAAGGGAGGGGAATAGGGAGAGGTAGTATCAAAATCAAAGTCATAACATCAGTGAAAAGAGAGGAGGAAAAATAGTGAACAAGGGGACATTAAATATGACACAGCTCACAAATTAAGTCTAGAATGTATAAAGGAAAAGTCAACATCTCAGTAGGGCGCATACTATATTAAAAAACCTCATAAAAATATATTAAAAACAGTCAAAGGTATGTGTGGTTGCATGACAGTGTACCGTAAAGTTCAAGTATTAGTTGATGAAAAGCAGCAACGACAGCGTTTTGTTCCTGTCTTCAAACCATGTTGTTGAAACGGAAAGAGCGGTTTCCATTTCTCTCGCAGTCAGCCAGATACGAGTCTGAATGATTATTTTCATCATCAATTAACCTGTTGATTATTTTCTTGATGAATAGATTAGTTGTTTGGTCCATAAAAATGATCAATGTTTCCCAAAACCCAAGATAACGTCCTCAAATGTCTTGTTTTGTCCCGAACCAAAGATTCAGTTTAGAGGACGAAAGAAACCAGAAAATATTCACATTTAAGAAGCTGGAATCAGAGAATCTGGACATTATTTCTTAAAAAATGACTAATCGTTGCAGCTCTAGTCTGAACTAAATGCTGTTAGATTAACATCAAAGTAAAACATGCTGAGAGATTCAACGTATTTCACTGTAAAATGAAAATCTGTTAAATAAACTGTGAAAATGCTGAAAGAGACAATTTGAGGCAGTTTAGGAGATTCTTCTGGAATCACATCAGTCTATATTTTCCCCCCTAAAAACCTCTCGTACAACCACAATCTATATTTTACATTTTCATTCATAACAGCTGCATGGATGAATACATGAATATCATAACAGGGATGAAACTGAACCTCCTGTTATTCAGCGTCGGTGCGTGTGAGACTTTATAATTCGCTCTCTGATAACATTAAATGATGTCAATGGAGGAGTTGGAGAACGACCTTTGTACATAAAGACTTCAACAGCAAGATATGTTTAAAAATCAAGCGGTGATGCGGCCTGAGAGAGAACAAAAAGACTATTTTTAACTCACCGCTGCTCTCTTCTTCTCTGTTCCCTAATAAATACACAGTCACTTTTGCGGATGAGTGGGTAAAAGTTTTACGTCAAGTCACATAAACAGGTTCGAAACCACCTTAAAAGTTAACAGAGCCTTTTAATAAGACAATTCTTTCCTCTCGTCTTCCGTGTAAAATAGCTTGCAGCAGTTGAGGAGGGAGAAAGTCACAAAGAGCACACTCAGACATTAATCTTCTGCTCTCCGTGAAGGCCAGTGCACCAGGTTGTTTAAATAATTTCCTGAAATTATTTTCTGGTAAACCTCGGAAGACGGGGAACGTATTCGCTCTCATGTTAAACTCAACTTACTCAGGTCACATCATCGTGGCTGTGACTCATTCTGCTCGCACACAGGAATAAGATGTGTTCAGGTGTGTGATGGTGTACGATCCCTCTGCAGCATGAGTTTATATAAAAGACAGTATGGATAGCACCAGTGGGAGCAGCAACCCCCGCCTAGACGTTGTAGCGTTATTAATAACCTACATCTTATGGTATTTTCTCCACATAGCAGACCTGATGTATAGTCATGCGGTATTTTTCCTCAAGAGAGCAAGAGTTCAGGCACACACTGACGGCCAGAATCCTGCAGAAAATCACCCCGAGGGAGGCAGACGGGTTCGACCTCTGAGCTCCACGTGGAGAGGAGGGGGGGGGGGGGGGAGGGACGCGAGAGGAAAGAATTCCTGAGGATCAATAAAATTTTTTTTTTTTTTTTTTTTTTTTTTTAATTTAAAGCTGCAATCAAACCAGATGTAGTAAGATAAAGTCCTCCTGCTGGTTTTAATTCAGCATTCCCATCTGTCGCCAGTATGATGGTATGATGACGAGGACTGTGGAGGAATGTCTGATTGATCAGCTATGTTATTGTTCCCTGGAGGGGGTGAGGAGGTTTTAGAAGAGGGTGGAGGACAGAGGGGTGTCAGGGTGAGAAACCTTCAACCGATAATTATCTCCTTATCATTATCTCCTTCTGTTACGAAGGCTAAACAGTTCAGTGAAACCCTGCGATTAAACAGACTCCTGGATCTCATCACCACGGGTCATTTTCTGCCACCCGCCGTCACATGAGGAGGGAGGGAAGAGATCAAACCTTTCCTGCACAATTACAGAATAATAGCTGTAACGACGCAGTCAGTTTAGCTGTGAATACATGAAAGGGAGTTACACCCTGACACTAAAGAGGTGACTGGCTGGATTAAACTGCGACGGGGCCCCCCGGGGCAAAAGTTTGCCATTGTTCCCCTCTTGACCCTCCACATGTCTGCCTGTGTACTCCTGCCACCTGCAAGTTCCCATTAAGTACGGAGCAAACAGCAGATTATAAACAAATTAGAGCTGTAAAGCTGTTCCTGGCTCAACCTTATAAGTAAGAAAAGATTTATTTGATTGCTTGGTTGTTTTTATGTCGTTCTCTTTATATTTTGTTTGACCACTCATTGAAATCCCTGATTTTCTTGCATTTTCTGTGTATGTTATCTTTGAATTTTTGTTTTATTTCTCTATGTTGAAATATGTACGCTGAAATTGCACCTGTATTTTATGGTATTGTATATTGTGAAGCATCTTATAACTGGTTTTGGAAGGCGTTATAGAAATAAAGTTTAGAAGCAACAAGTTCTGCTCTACAATCAGCTTCAATCAAAGATACGATCAAGAAGACTGGAGTCACACAACAAGGACTCCCTTCATATGAAAATCGACACGTGTTACTTTGTCTGAATGGGGTATAAGTGAGTTGGAAGGTAAAGGTTTTGGTTGAGTTGGAATGTAATAGTAAGAGGTAAACTGTTTTAAAGTTTGGGGGCAAAGACAGTAAATGCTCCCTTCATCTGAAGTTGAGCTCTGGAAACATCCAGCAGACTTTGATTAGACGATCTGAGATTCAGAAACGTACAGCCTGATGAGTAAAAAAACAAAATTTTATCTTGAATTCTAAACTCTATACTGAACCTTGAAGCACCCTGACAGTGTGAAGTTTTTTTTTGTGTGTGTGTGTGGAAAAACCATATTAGAACTACGAGTATTTTTTATTTAAGGGATCTTTAACGTCTTCCACCACTCAGACACATGTGTTTCTACTTGTTCCTTCAGTTGGATGTTTGTTCTCTTCTCTGTGCAGAATGATGTATGTGCAGAGTTTGTTTTCACATTCATCTGCCGAAAGTGGAAAAAGTTTCTCTGCGCTCACCGCGTTTACCTACCAGCATGATTTGTGACATCACAACTAGTTTGGAGCCAATAGAGGCCCAGTATACAACTTACACAAGTGTGATGTGGACACTCGAAGCCTCCATTGCACAAACACTGAGAGTGGAGTTTTACACTGAGGATTTTTACACGTGGGAGATGTTGTTTTAAGACTTCTAATTAAATAATTGAAGTTATCAGACACAAAATTATTATTATATAATTATAATTATTTCTTAAAACAGGATAAGTCACTATGATTCATTGTCAGGGGAACGTGAATGTCTGAACACAATTTCATTGCAATCCATCCAAGTTGAGTCTATACATACAGCTCAACCCGCTACATAAACACCATTTGTCAAAAAAGAATGGAATTGTGGGAATTTAGTACATTTTAACTGAGATTTTTCTTTATTAAATACAACAAATCTCTTTTTATTTCTCTGTTTTGTTTATTGTAATAAAACCTGATCAGGAGGTGTATGTAAATCAAACAGGCAGGCAGCTCTGGCACAACAAAATGCACATAATCATGTTCACATCAGGGGACAAACAAACAAACAAACAAACAAACAGACAGACACACTGACAGACAGACTGACAGGCAGACGGGTGCAACAACTGCATGCTAGTTTGTTTCAAGTCAAGCACACAAAAACAAGAGACAAAGACAGATGTTGTGAGCTCCCATGAACAGAATGTTCTGATTGGTCTGAGTAATTCTGCCCACAAATCCACCTCATATTTACTGTCCAGCAGTCAAAGGCTGGATCAACATTCCTGAGAGAGAAGAGGGGGAGAAACAAAACCACAAAAAATATTTATTTTCTTCATCATTTTGCAGCTCCTCACTCTGACAGCCGCTTAGTGGCTCAGAAACACGACCTTTGATCTCTTTACTGCCTTCAGCGGTGGAAGAAGTATTCAGATACTTTACTTGAGTAAAAGTACCAATACAGTGATGTAAAACTACTTCATTACAAGTAAAAGTCCTGCATAAAAAATCCTACTTAAGTAATGATAAGTATTATCAGCAAAATGTAAATATTAAGTACGTATATTTTACTTCATTCTGCTCTTTAAGTCCTTGACTATTGATTGTTGCTGCTCATTGATTGACAAAGTCAGCGTATTCTTTGATCTGTGCTCTGCCTGTAAATCATATTTCCTTTGGGATAATAATAAAGTTGAGCTGTTAAGCGCCAATAAACACTGATGAGGAGCCAGATTAGCCTCAAGATGTTGTACTTTAAGGAGTCTGGCAGGTGTCACGGAGACAAAAAGTACTAATTTGCTCCCAAAAAATTAATGAATCGTTTTTTAAAAGTTCATTTGTGTCAAATAGTCGTTTGTGCGCATAAATGATGATGTTTTTCTCCGTGACACCTCCTGGGCTCCGTACACTTTTCATAAATTAATAAAAAAAAGATAAATATCAGAATTAACTTTTCAAACAAAGGCTTAAACTTATAAATACTCGTTCTCCCTTCATGACAGATGTGTTTGACCGAAGCCCAGATATAATGTTTTTCTTATTTTTCTTTGAATTATCTGTCCAGTTTGATGTCACTTCATCTCTTCTTCATCTCTCACTGCCTTGTTTTCTCTCTTCAAAGCGTGATGTCTCTTTCTCTCGTTCTCTGCCTTTCTCTCAGCAGTAAAAACTTAAACATATGGTCCGTGTCAGGGAGAAGTATTAGGAGGATGAAATACTGCTAATTCTTCCTCGCTGATGAATGTGCTGTCTGAATGATGGACTGGAGCGAACTCTCCTAGGCTCACACAGATGGCCTTCGCTGGAAAAAAAAAAAAGGACTTTTTTCTGAGCTACTGAACAGAATGAAGATCTTTTCATTTGAATAATTGGAAACACAGATTTCACACAGGCATGCACACAAAACTCGCGCCACCGTGTTCAAAAACAGATCTGCGGTCGTCTGGCCAGGTTGACGGCTCCGTCTGGGCTCGTATAATTACCCCTTGGTGTTTTAAGTGAGGTTGGTCCGATCTAGGAAGTGTTCTTGCCTCTTTTTCTAGCTTTGTTGTCGCAGCGTTTCGGTCTCTAGGCGGTGGGATTGTGCTGGAGAGGACACCACATCACACGGTCTGAGGCTGGGAGCAGACGTTTTGGTCTGAAGCCTCCCCACCTACACATCTCCTGCCCTCTGAATACCTCCTCCCACCCACCTAAACCCTAAAACCCACAACCCCTAACCTCCACACACTCCCCCCAACCGGTCGCTCTCATCAGGAGGTTTATCAAGGCACCATCAGAGCTCAGTATCGGGTTGTTCCTCGGTATCGGTTGATCAAAGTCTGATCCTTTATTTACTCTACAGGTTTGGTTCTCCTCAGCCTGCAGCGCAATGTGAAATAATATTTGGGGACACCAGTGCAAGTGACCAACCCTGCCTCCTAGAAATGATATTTATATATAACTAAATTTCTCCAATCATGTAGTATCGACAAGCATAATCGCTGCCTGGATTATGTTCACAGGCGACAGTTTTTTTTTTATGAATGAAGCTGAACCACAATGAAGTCGTAGTGTCAATAACAGACGTACAAAACACAGCTGTGTGCTGGTCTTTAACGGTTGCGGAGCGGTTAACCAGACGTGTATTTGCCAAACCAACCGGTTAGTCCACATCCTTAAAGTCTTTTCTCTCGGAGAACCGAAAAGCACTGTTTGAAAACACTTATAATAAAGCATAAATCTCACTTCGTCTCACTTGTCCAAGTTTGTTTTCAAGTGTGAAATTGGCTCATTTTTGCCCCTTGTGGCCGTTGAGGAACAACTCCCACTACGACTGCGGTTCTCTTCAGGTTAAGCGCTGTTTTGGAGTCACGACATGTTTCAGCCTCAGACTTGATCACACATACACACACACACACACACTCCAACAACAGCAGACCGCAGTCCAGTGGATGATTTGAGGTCGTATTAGTGCTGCAGCCAAGAAATCACTGAGAGCTGTGTCTTATTTCACTTGTTCATATTTGTTTGGTTTTGTTTGATGCAGCGTTTCAAATCCAGTTTGAGGGAAATTGTTAAAAGCTCAGGATGAGTGTTGGGAAGATTAATTGGTAGGAAACAGATCAGTCGATCTAACTTGTTATTGTATTATTATTGTATTCTTGGAAATCATTACTTATCCTGTAAATATGCACATTTTCAACTAAACAGATTTAATTATAAAAAGCGCATGAAAAGCAGAACATAAACTTTACAGATTTGATTCGTTATGCTTGTTGCCAGTATTTCAGTTTTGTTTTTTAATGATTAGGAAAAAGCTGTAAACATGAGGCTCACATGAGGGATTTGTTCAAAAAAAATAAGAAGTGGCCAGTACGAGGAAATATGATGTAATTTGCTGCCAATTTGTTTCTTTTATGACAGCACAAAAGAAAATTGTTACAGGTTGTTAAATAGATTAAATCAGACATCAAACTCTGAGGCTTTTGGAAAAACTTGATCCTGCCAATCTGGAGCTGAACAGGAAGCACTAATACTGAGTTGATTACATAAAAAGTATCATATATACAACAACTAGTAAACTTGATGTGATGTGAATGAGTTTGAGGCTGGCAGCTTCAGCAGGTTGTAGTCCGCCAGCTACAGCAGTTAAATTTATATGAAAAATAATTTAATAGTATGAGGAGATTTCAGAATGACGCTTTCATGATAATCAGGCCATTCAAATAGTACCTGATCATACAGAACATCATTAAATTAGTGATTGAGTCACTATTAGCATGAATATATTGAGCTATTATTCTATTTAATCTGGATTAGATTTAAGAGGATGTAAATATTTCTGTGACTTCCTGTATATTCTTGGAAGGCTGATGGAAACTTGACTCACATGAGCCTAATCTCTCGCAGGTGTGTTTGCTGGTGAAGTCATTTGTTGGTAACAACAGGTGCCGGATGTATGAAACTTAACGACGAAAACTTTAGGACTAACTGTGTACACACGAAGAGAGAAATACGCATACAGACTTGTTGATCAGATTAATAACAGCGTGTTATGTGTTGCATCGTGGAATCCAGCCTGATTTCCACAGTTCAACATAATAAACCTTTAATCACCTGTTTGCTTGTTTATTTTTTTGCTTTTTAAAATTTTTACTCACACACATAAACAAGAATTTGACAATAACACAACAGTAAATCATATCTTATCATATAAGATTAGAAAGCAAACTAGCAAACAAATATCAACAAAACAACATATCTAAAGAAAATAAATAGGGAGGGGTTTGTCTCTGCAATTCATAAACTTATTATGTTACTGTAGCAACAAGTGGATAAATGTCAGTTAATCTAACTACATGTCTTAATTTGATGACATGTTCTTTCTCTAGTCTGTATGTATACATGGCTGATGAGAAATGTGACCATATTGACTTATGCTTATCCAGAGAGCCTTCAGTATATTATGTAAATGACTTTTTCAAGTTTAGCCATTTCCAACAGTGCATCAACCAGTCTTGAATGGACGGAGCGAGGCTCTCTCTCCAGTGACAAAAAAAAAAAAAAAATGGCTACAGCAAAAGCTGCAGACAGCCACTTATATTGTTGATTAGGCAATAAAGACTAAACATATTATACAAAGTGCACAATAAGGTTTAATACAAACTTTTGTCACAGTTGGAATACATCAATCCAAAATTTTTGAACAGTAGCACATTTACATGACCGAATATGTAGATAAGACCCATATGAGCAAACGCTGTCTGGCCTTAAACCAATACTCCTGTTTAGACCTAAGTTTCAATCTGTTTCCCGAACAATATCTCTTTCTGGTCCACTAGTCTGCAACTAAGGATTATTTTCATTATTGATTAATTGTTCTGTCTATAAAATGTCAGAAAATTGTGAAAAATGGAGGTTGGAATTTCTAAGAGCCCTTGGTGACGTCTTCAAATGTCTTGATGTCTGATCAACAGTCAAGAATCCAAATAATTCAGTTTAAAATAGAATTAAATGCCTTTATTGTCATTACACCATAAAAAGGTTCATTTAACATTCCACACATGCACACACACACATACGCACATCTGCCCATAAAGAACAACAATAATAATAATAAAATGATAAAATCAAAAAAAGTAATAAAAATAAAATCATACCATTGTACATTGTACCAAATGCTATTGCACCTTATAAAAATATTATTGCATGTTATATACAGATATTTACAGATGTTATTGCACATTTCCTCATTTCTATGGAAATACTATTCCAGTTGTTAGTCCCTTAGTGTGTAGAGTTCAGTTCAGTGATGTCTCTGAGGTAAAAGCTGTTTTTGAGCCTGGAAGTGTGAGGCTCTAAGGCCCTGTAGTGCCTTCCAGATGGCAGCAGAGAGAAGAAATAATGATTTGGGTGAGTTGCATCCTTCAAACTGTTAATACAACCAGATTATGATTCTGAGCAATGCTGCTGGCTCTGAGGAGGCAGTCTGATATGAAGGTGTCTTCCAGTGACAGCAGGGGGAGGTCAGTTATTCTCTGGGCTGTGTTTATGACTCTCTGGAAAGCTCTCCTGTCTCCTGCTGAACAGTTGGCATACCATACTGTTCACTCTCTATAGAGCAGTGGTAGAAGGATATGAGAACCTTCACAGACAGGTTGGTTTTCCTAAGTGTCCCTAGAA
This sequence comes from Thunnus albacares, assembly GCF_914725855.1. NCBI lineage: Eukaryota > Metazoa > Chordata > Actinopteri > Scombriformes > Scombridae > Thunnus > Thunnus albacares. Next base: position 24,146,489 of record NC_058121.1, on the reverse strand, counting down.
AGTAGAGCCGCTGTTGAGCCTTTTTGACCAGAGCAGTGGAGTCGATTGTTGATTGTTAAGGAAGTCCTGCAGCCTTCTTAACATTCACAGTGCTGAGAATTCACCTTACCTCCTATGTCTGTATGGTAAGTATGTGATTGGTGGTAGCTGGTGCGGATGTAGCTACATTGTCTAACCCTCAAAATGGGCAGAGAAGCAGTTAAGTTCCTCTGCCAGCAAGGCATTGTTACCTGTAGGTGGGTCTTTGTTGCCCCTGTAGTTGGTGACGTGCTGGATTTCCTCCCACATACGTGTTGGATCCCTGTTGTTGAAAGGGTCCTCAATCTTTTTCTTGTTTGTGGCTTTAGCACACTTGATGCCTTTCTTCAGGTTGTGTCTGGCAGTGCTGAACTGTTTTCTGTCACCAGATCTGAAGGCTGTGTTGTGGTCCCTCAAAAGGATCCGTGGTTTCCTGTTTGGGAAAATACGGATGTGTTTGTTGATGGTGATGTTTTCAACACAGGTCCTGATGTAGAAGAGTATTGTTGAGGTGTATTCATCTACATCTTGATCAGAGAACAGGTCCCAGTTGGTGCGTTGGAAACAGTCCTGAAGTTGTAGAGACGCTCCTTCAGGCCAGGTTCTAACAGTTCTGGTGGTGGGTTTCTGTTTAATAATGGGACTGTAAACTAGGGTTAGGAATAGTTATAGGTGATCAGATTGTCCAAGATGTGAGAGGGGTGAGGCTCTGTATCCCTTAGTGATATTAGACACAGACACAGTCCAGCGTGTTTTCCCCTTTAGCTGCACACTTAACATGTTGGTTGAATTTCAGAAGTACAGTCTTCAGATTGGCGTGATTAAAATCTCCATCAACAATGAAAATCCCTTCAGGTTCTCATTCTGTTGTTTATTTATTGCCGTTAGCACGTAGCCGAGTGCTAGGTTAGCGTTAGCATCTGGTGGGATACATATGGCTGTAACAAATAACAACAGAGAACCTCTGCAGCAGATAGAAGCATCTGCACTTTAATGCCAGAAACTCCAGATCAGGTGAGCAGTGCGTGTCGATGATGGCAGTGTTTGTGCTCCAGCTGTTAGTTACATAAATACACAGGCCACCTCCACGGCTCTTACTGGAGTCCTTGTTTCTGTCACTGCGGTGGGTTGAGCAGCCTGCTAGCTCGATAGCTGCATCTGGGCCTCCTGAGTTTAGCCAAGTTTCGCTAATAAACATCATGTAGTTGTCCCAAGTTGGTGTCCATGATGATAAATCAGGTCTCAGCTCATCCATTTTGTTAGAAAGTGACCTGATGTTGGTGATGGAGAGGCTGGGTAGCGGTGGTCTATGAGGGGCCCTCCGTAGCCTTACTAAGATACCAGACCGGCATCCTTGCTTCTGTTTTCATTCTTTCCACCGTCTTCGATGCCTGTCACTCAGTATGGCAATCAATGGAGACCCCGATGCTCTTCTTATCTTCGCTGGTATCTGATAGGAGTGCTGGAAGACACTTGTGGAGGAAAACTGGTGCGTTGTTCTGATATGTAGAAGTTCTTCCTGACTGTAAAAGAAGTTTGACGCACCCGGATTGAATTTCAGGAAAAAAAGAGTAAAAACGGCAACAAAACACAGTGATGTTTCAGGGATCAGTGAGCCGCTGCATCTGTGTGCGCCGCCATACCAATTACTACTTTTGTGTGTATGACACACAAAAGCCTCAAATCATCACATTTAAGAAGCATATGTTTGTTAATTGACTAATCATTGCAGCTCTACAGTCAATGAAAAGTTTGCATTATGGCATTCGCCAACAAAGGCTGAGCAGCCTTCATTATGTTAGTACATCTTTTAACATCGTTAAACATCAGGGAAAGAAAGTGCTCCATAGTCAAGGCTTTTTGCAGATCTCCATGTAAAAAACAATATTCTATTATTTAGATTCCATCTCTTAACCTACTTTTCATCTCCATCTCATCATATCACCTTCAGTCGGCTCTGTAAAGATGTACAGTGGTTCATTCTCAGTGCACAATCTGGTTTTATGAAGTTAAATAGATTTTCTCTAAAGGTATACTACAGCCAATTATTTTCTTTATTAATCAATTAACTGTTTTGTCTATAAAAATTTTAAAAATAGTGAAGAAAAAGTAGCAAATACTCACTCAGTTTACATTTTTATCATTGTAAACTGAACATATTTAACCATTTTCTGGACTAAATCATTAATCAGTTATTAGAGAAAACAATCAGCCCACATTTGGCCTTTGACCTGATAAGATGTGTGTATAATAAATTAAGATGTCACCTAAAGCAGAGATATTGTCAGTATTCAGGATCTAAAAAAACTGCTAAACATTCAACACATTAATGTGTCTTCTGATATCATCCATCTCACGTTTCAGGAACCATTTCATTACCTTTCTTTCCTTCCTCTTCTCCTGTAAGCTGCAGTAAGGAAAATAAAGAATCCATACATTAGCACTTTCAATGAAGCTCAGGTTACTCAAGCGGCCTGGTTGTGTAACCCTCCCCTCCCTCCGTCTCCTTCCTTCCAACCACACTTTATATCAACGGTATATATACATTAATGAGGTCTGATGTTTGGTCAACTTCCTCCCTCCCTTCTTCCCTCCTTCCCCGTTTTATGGGAAGTGAGAAAGCAGCTCGGTTTGCCGTTTTGAAATCCGAATCCAAAACAGAAAATGTAATGTACTGTGCTCAGCCGCCGACGGCCGACCGTGCCTGTTTTCCATCAGCTGCAAACAAAACAAAACAAGCGAAGAAGAGGAGATGAGAGTAGAGGATGTGTGATGATGGCAGCGCAGAGAGGAGGAGGAGGAGGTGATCTGAGGGGAAAGTCCGATCTACCTTGTTGTTGTTCCAGATTCAGAGGAGCCCTGCGGTTTATTATATGTTCTGGCCTGATATCCAGTAAAAACACACATACATATGTCCACCTGCTGGAACAGATGAAAAGTTGGGCTATATTCCAATTAAAGCTGCAACTAACGGTTATTCTCATTATTTATTCATCTGCTGATTATTTTCTCAATTAACTGGATAATCATTTGTTCTATAAAACATCTGAAAACTGTGAAAATTGTCCGTCACAGTACGCATTCCTGATTCGAACTGAGGGTCTACGGATAGAGGATGTTACAGGATGTACAGATTGTGAAGCCCTCTGAGGCAAATTTGTGATTTGTGATATTGAGTTATATAAATAAAAAAAAACTTGACAGTTTCCTTAAAATCCAAAGTGACATCTTTACAGTGCTTACTATCACATCACTGTGTGATTTTGTGCTGTCTGAGAAAGTTCACAGTCACGAGAGAAACATGGTGAAACCTTTGTCACTCCAAAAGGGTGTTTAAATGCAGTCTTTAAATAAAGTTTTGGGAGGAAAAACACACTCACAAGTTCTCCTTAAAGTGGCTATAATCTATTTTTTTCTAACTCTACTGTCTGAGTGGTCAGTGTGCAATGTGTTGGTTGAGGCTCGTAGTGATGAACCTACAGAGAAGCAGCTCCCATCGGCTTTACAGAGCTTCATAGTGAGTTTCAGCTCCTTGTTTATCTGTCCGGCTGCAACTTTACTATTTTGGTTCACTCTCGGCGCTCTCATAGTGTAGTTTTTGGCTGCAGCAGGCAGCTGTTTTCAGAGAAAAAGCCTTAAAAAGCCACTGTACACTACCTGCTCAGCACCAAACAGCAAACAGACACAGTTAGCTGTAGACTAGCTGGTGAACATAGTGGAGCATTTAGCAGCTAAAGAGCCAGATATTTCCCCCAGGAGTTGGCAGAGAGCAAAAACAGAGCTAAAAGAGAGTGAATATTGGACTTAAATTCACCATGTGGACAGAAACACGACTCCAAATGAATGATAATGTTGTTCTGTGGAAATCCGCTGGATGTGGAAATAAGCAACAGTTTGCTATCAACATATTGACCAAAAGTTGATGATTTGTCAGCACTGTGTCCAACAACTGGTTTCTGATGAAAACCAGTGGACAAAACATCAGTTAGAGCATCAGTTGAAACACACAAATCGAAATAATAGAGGTGAAGCAAAAAAGAAGTTTGTGTGACTTTGCTGCATTTTCACAACATCTGATGACACGTCTCTGCTTTCGTTCACTTTTTTTCTATTTCCATCGTAATGTTACGATTCACCACATGTTCATCTCACAATCTGACAGCCTCAAACTGATATTATTATATACAGTCTGACACAGATTGTAAACCAGGTTTTATTAGAGCTGTCACACTGTAATATGTAATAAACTTACAAGATTGTTGTCGCACAGACTAAAGATAAGCAGCAAAGAAAAGCTGCAAATCCTCATAAATGGCTTTCAGCAACTGGGGACATTTTAGCTTTAAAATTGACTGAAACAATTAAAAGCTGCCAATTATTTTTCTGTCTTCTGTCTTCTGATTCCAATAAATCACCTCCTCCTCTCATCTTTGTGGACTGAGATTAACAGCAAGAGTTCAGTCGGTTCATGCTGCATTCATGTCATATCGCAGTTATTGTTACAAGTTTCCAACTTGTAAATATAAGATTTAACATTCAAGTCACAATTCTGACTGTGAAATTCAGATTTTTCTAAATATTCCAATATATCTGACCAATCAAAATCAATAAAAAAAAGATAAGACCAGATAAAAAGAAACACAGGACTCGTTTCCCCCCAGTCGATGCAAGATTGCAACATGATACACCATGAGATCAAAATAACAGGACAACTGATTACATTAAGGCCTATTTTGTTATAAACCAGATCAGATCTCTGCTCTACAGCTCACACTGATCTTTGACTTTCCTTTTTCTGCAGTTTCTCAGTCTGTGAAGGGGAATTCTCCTTCTCCCTTATGAAGAGAAAGTATTTCATAAGCATTCATTATCCTCAATGCAGCGGGGGTTTGATTAGGAAACAGAGGAGGGACAGAGGGAGAGGAGGGGAAAGGTCAAGAGAGAATGAGAGAGTAAGGCTGAGAGGAGAGAGAGAGCGTTCCCCCCCCCCCCAACGTTTATTACTCAAAACACATCAAAAAAGTACCAGTATTTCATGAGTTCTGCTCCAAAATACAGATATAATCGTGGAGCAGCTGAACCAAAATTATAGCCGTGTCCCTGCATGACTGAGACTGAAGTACATCATGTACGTATGTACGCTGCAGCGCCCGAAAGCTTTTTCAAATATTTAGAATATTTCCTTTCACAAACCACTTTCAGTTGTTGACATTTGGAACCACAGAAGTGAGATTCTTCTGTCCGTGAAGCTGTGAGCCAAGTAATGTTTCACTGTGCAGTAAGAATTTAGATTTTAGTTCCTTTTGGGGTTTTAGATGGAGGGTTGAGATGTATCAGCATATAGTCACTATCTCTGAGAGCTGGGCATCTGGAAAAACATGTTTTCTTACTGAAGGAGTGTTTAAACCTCAAAGTGAATTTTTAATCGTGTGCAATTGCATACAAAGTGATAAAACGTGAGTGGGCACGAGCAGAGGAGAAGACGAGTTGAGCTGTGAGATCAAACCAGGAGCCAGATGCATAAATTCTGTAGATTCATGACTGAAACTGTGTGTACACACAAAGCCAGAAATATGAGGGTGCATTCTTTTCTTTTATAAATCTGAGTCACAGTGGAACTCGGCTTAGGCTGCGTTCACACTGCAAGCCTCAGTGCTCAATTTGAATTTATTGCTCAGATCTAATTTCTTTTTTTTGTTTGGCGGTTCAGGTTATATTTTAAATGTGGCCAGTATGAGATTCCAGTGTGAGCTGGTCGCGGTCCTGAACTGAACTGACTCGCGTGTGCAAAAGAACAATAACAACGATGTCACGTGCAGCACGCTGTCATACAGAAGTAAACATGGAGGCCAATGAAGTCAGCGCTTATGGTTTCATTTATGAGTTCATGAGTAGATGATAACGAGGATGAGGAGAAAGAGAGCCACATTTTTAATTGTGGCTTTTAGTGGAGCAATGGCTGCTGCTTCTGTATGGAGGTGTGTGTGGATGCGGTTACGATACGACCCCTAAAGTTTTCCTTGTACAGAAGTGTCACATTAAATACTTATGTGGTCTAACACCTCACTGTTCCTCCTCTGACTACCTCCATCGCAGCTGTATTTCATGTTTGTATTCACCGAGTGACTCCTGCCGGTGCAGAATTATGACGAATGTCGATCTAGAGTGACGTAAAAGTTGCATGAATTCCGATACGCCTGTTCAGACTGAGGTCACACTGTAAAAAATCAGACCTGTATGTGACATATGAAAGTGGCCAAAATCCAAATTGAAAAGATCAAATTCCATGCGATTGGTGCTGTTCACACTGTCACATATGGGCAAAAAAATCAGATTTGGGCCATTTTTGTCTGACCGTAGCTTTAATCAGCTGTTTTCATATCAATATGGTGCCTGCTCCACCTGTCTTTATAATAATAATTAGATTAGATTCAAATTTGTTGCCATTGAACAAGAACTTCACATCAAGATACAGCTTACAAAGATATAGGGATCTTCTAATGGTCAGTATGAACAGGAGGAATGATTACAGCAAGAAAAACAGGTTTCAATGTTCATTTGGGCTCCTGACTGTTGTTTTAAGACAGACTTGAAATTGAGTGAATCCATCCTTTAAATCCACTTGGTGAAATTAACTTGCATGTTATGGTGAAAAGCTGGACAGGAAGTAGCATGTGCAGGGTTGCAAACATGAATTGTAGGAGCTAGCATGGCTAATCAAACATTTTACAGTCATTAACCTCTGATGCAGTTCTTCATTCGCTGCAGTCAAACAGCATGTTCTTCTTCTTCTGCTGCTTGTTTTAATTCACCGTGCAGATAAGAAACAAGAATATAAACCATCAAACAAATTTAAACCAACAGCTGCACGAAGCAAAGACATAGAAATGAATGGGAAGTGAAATCCGGTCTAACTGACCCGTAAGAGACTGACAGGAGAATGAGAAGCAGGTGAGCGTTGACGTCAGGTGACTGAGGACAACTGCCGGAGGATCTGAAATGACAGGTGAGTTAGTGACGAGCAGATCAGGAAGGAAAAATGTGCAAAACGCGAACACGGACACAGACGCTCAGTCCGGTTCAGTAACAGTTCAGTGGAACGAGACATATTGTCTGTCAGTCAGTCATGTTAATTGGTTTGGATGTTCGGATGGAGTATTTGAAATTGGTTTCTTGAGATGATAGGTGAAGGAATTTCAGTTTATTTTTTGCCAAACCTCAGTAATGTGATGCGATGAGTGTAACAGCTCGGCTGTCTGAACCAAACCATTAAATCATGATGGATGTGCTGCTTGGAAAACAACTCGCTTTTTTTCAAGACTTAGTACACTTTTATTTTATTTAACAATTGTCTCATTTTTACAGTAAAAAAAAATGTGATAGAATATTAATTGTATGTATATTTATGTAGCTTTATGTATGCAATGTCTGCATTTATATAAGTACAGCAAATTATATGATATCATGATGAAATTTAACTATTATTGTGCTTTCCATATTAGTATAATAATAAACTAAATGGTTTAGTAATGGAGTAACATGAGATCATGTTTAGTGTTCTTGACTTTTATGCATTATAATAAATAATGTTGTATTTCCATCTTTAGTACTTTATTCTTTGATTTGTGATCAATTAAAGCACATTGGAGAAGAATATTTACTGTAAATAGAAACATATGATATGTGCTTGCAGGTTTTTGGACGTCCATGGATGTATTACGGCTTACTGGATACAACATTCAAAGATGGCACCCAGTTCATATGCTCACAGAGTGCATTCACCATAAAAAATCTCCACCATGTTTCTTCTCGGGCCTGTGGAGCTCAGTAGAGTCCTTCTGCAGACAAACCAGTGGAGAACATGCACATCCTGATGGCTCCCCGCACAGTCAAATAAGATCAAATAATTTAATCATAAAGCTCTTCTGATCTGAACTTTCTAAATGTTATCGGACTGAATGGATCAAATTCTGACAACAAAAAGAGTCATTTCAGTTTTTGACTCTGACTCTGTTTTACAATGTTAATGAATGTGGAAAAAATGCTTCTTTGGGCCAGTGTGTGATGGATCTGGAATTTGCATTTTTCATGATGAATAATACTTTGATATTGCCTAACAGTGTAAACTCATAGGTTAAAGCTGAGAGGAACGTGATTGATGCAACTCCTTCCTGTATGAGTCAAAACACCTACACCCTTTATTTTCTTGTGTAAGCCCAGTGAACGTTGACTCATCAGCTTGTCTGGTGTCTGGATGTCCAGATGTCCCTGATTCTCAGCGTCAACTGGAAAAACACCAACTTTATCAACTGTACCTCAACTAAGTTATTCTCACTGTAGGAAATGAACCAGATTTTAACCCAAATTTGGTCGCCATTTACTGATCTTAGACTGAATTTCTTTCAGATCGTTTGTTGTTTGAGGTCACAGCACCTGATCGATCAACAGTCTGGCTGATCTGACGAAATTTCCGTCATCTTCCTGCAGTTTGAGCAGCTCTGAGATCAGATTTACATTATGGCTGCTCTTATCAACTGCAGCGAGCTTGTTTTAATGTGGTTTCAGTATATTTGTGGTTAAACTGTCGTCTGACTGAGACGCTGTGACAGAAAACCAAGCTTCACATCAGATTATCTGCAGTTTCCAGGCATCTTTTTCTTCTTATTTTATGTTCATAGTAGAATCGCAAACGGTAATACTTCCTTTCTCTCTTTCTGTCAACATTGTTGAGGACTCTGACGTCTTGTTTGAATAAACTTTATTGGAACTGTCACTGGACAAACTGACTGGGGGTTTCATGCACTAAAAGTTGCAGATTTAGTAGTCGTAAAATTAAAACATACAACGTACAAGATTGATAAGAACACACAGTCTCAAATTTTCATGGTTTCTCAACAGATTGGGTTTCACAGTTAGGGAAAGGTCACCAAAATGTAATTTGATTAGGGGACCCACGCTGAAGAGTTGTAGTTCAATCTGGCCTCGTCTCCTATGAGGGCTTCATTCCAGCTCAGAGCCTCCTGCAAATCCTGTGACCTCAGGAACACGTCCACCACTTCCAAACCACAGACTTTAACCAGATAATGTGAGATTAAAATCAATTTCAGGAGTCAAAAGTGAAACCAGCGAAACCAGAGGAATCTTTGGTTGTGTGTGTGTGTGTGTGTGTGTGTGTGTGTGTTTAACCACATCATCTCTGTACAGTGTGTGATAGATGATCTTGGGTTTTCTCTCTTTTGGCTCCTGGTAGCTGCAGTGACAGACTTCTCACGCGCTGTGTTTCGGTATTTAAGGATAAATCCCAGTGTTGTGATTGGCCGCTGAAGTGAAGAGAGGATGGCGCTGGGGTAGAGAGAAAGGTGGGGAAACGACAACTGGCTCCATCCTGGAGGTCAAAAGGAGGATAGAATATCTTCATGTGCACAAAGATTATCGTGGTGTCTTTGAGGCTTTGTGGTGATAAATGCACAAGTTTTCTATTAACATATAAATAATCTTACAGGTGTTTTCAGACTGAATGTGAAGTTAATGCCAGAGGTGGAAAGATTGTAGATAAAGCCCAATGTGGACTGTGTCTGTAGGGGAGATGCCTGCTGCTCAGTGGTTTTTAATCCAGACCCATCCCATAATTACATTGATAATTAGATTGATAGATAGAAACATGCAAACACCAGCATATTGGTCTATTTGGGAACCAATATGATGACAGAAAAAAATAAAACCATCAGGAGAGCAAGACCCCAATAAAAGCTCATCAAGTGGATTGTTGTCATGTCAGCTGCAGGTATATAGGTTCCTATATTTGTTTACATTTTGGCACATTGGCTCCATTAAAAGTCCTCTGAATGATCTATTAGCTGCTCCTGTTTGCAGTGTAGCCTTGGATGTACAGACAACTATCACTGGATCCCTGTGATACTGAAGAAAACTGTAAAATGTGATGATTCTCTGGCAAGTTCTGCAGCCTCTTTTTTTCTTCTGATTTTTAAGCGGATTTATGGGGGTTTCTTGGTGATAATGATATCCTCAGGAAATGTAAGTCACATTGAATTATATCAGTATTTGTTTTATGTCTGTGTGTTCAGATATGACTGACTCAGAGAAATCGAACTGACTCTTCACCTCATACAGTATCTTTGCCTCACCAAAATTCTCCAGCGCCACCCTGGGGAGGCTTTTGGCTTTGTTCTGCTAAACGTCCGTGTCTATTACAGACCATAAACCTGTCCGAATGAGGTCTAAATCACAGGCCGGCCGTGTGTGGACACGAATTTGACAAAGTTGTCCAAGTAAAACTTGGAAATTTTGTATCGAAAATCAATCTGCTACTGTCAGACTCTCTGCAGGAGCTTTGACAGCCTCCACAAGAACATTTATGTCTCTATGAGGGAGTTTCTGTGTGGGTGTCTGTGTTGTAGCTCGGCTGGAAGCTCTACTACAAGAATTCAAGATTTCTTATATTCGGGCCAATACGGTACGTTGTATGGCAGCTGCTCACACAGTTGGAGGGCCGACGTAGGAAACAGACTTCAGAGTTTTGGCTATCACGGCACAGTGAGGGAGGGACCGGAGGATCTGGCTGAACTGAACTTTCAAATCCAACCAGACACACACAAGTTTTTACACACAAGTTTCTGCCGTTTATGGAACAGAGCAACAACCAGCGGAAGCAGCGTTATGACAGTTTGGTATTTTCCTGATCTGCTGGTGTTTTCAGTGCTGTGTGCAGAGCGCATAGTGCACAGGTGTAAGGGAGATGCAAACAGGTGGGAGGGTCAATCAGACGATGTAGTGCAAAGAAAGTTGTTGGTATTCTGGTGAAATAGACGTCTTAGGGCCATGTGTGTTTATGGTGTAACATGACTTTGCTGGCATCTTACTTGGAGCAATAACAGAATAATGCTTAAAAATGTAAATAAACTACTTTAATTAAACACTCTCCATTCAGCAAATGTGCTAAAATCTGCATTAAACAATGTGGTTAATGCAGGAACGTCTGTAAAGTAGTCTGCTCAGGACTGATGTGTTGATAAAGCTCTGGGCTGTGAAGTATACCCACACCGCCCAAGCGAGGAAGGGGGGCCGTGCAGTCCAAATGGGCCCCCCGCCTGTCAACAACTATCATGATAAGACAATTTGAATTTGACCTCCAAGCAGTGACGCAGGGTAAAATTCTGGAAACAGTCAACACTGTTTCACAAAGTCTCCCAAAAACAGAACATCAATATTTTGCAGGCGAGCAAATATCTGAGATCTTTGCTTCACTCAGAGACGAGTTTCACAGAAACCACCCGAAGTCTTGCCCAGTCATGAGGTATTACGCCTTCATTTCCACAGAAAACGTGCATCAACAGACATTTTGATGACTTATGAGAGGATGAAAGGCTGTTGAATGCAGAGGAGCACTTCAAAGTGCAGCTGTGGACAACAGGCGACACGCAGGTGCTGTAGCATGCAAGAGGTGGCACGGAGGTTTGGGTTTTTACATCCACAAGAACTTTTAATAAAATCCAATGATGAAATGTGTAAATCAACAAGTTCTCTTGATGACTTAGCCACGGATTTTCCAAAGCAAGTGCTCTCATGTAGATGTGCATTAGTGTCTGCCATAAAGGAAATTAAACATGGCTCAGTTCAAACTTTGGCGTACGCTCTGCTCATAAAAGCATGACTCCATATTACCAAGTGTTATTACTCTACCTGTGACTGTCCCAAGAAGAAAGATCCTTCTCCAAACTGAAACTAATTAAAACATATCTGAGAAGCAGCATGTTACAGGAGAGACAGTGGGAGCACATAGTCTGTAGCTACTTAAAGAAGGTAGTATGAGATTTTGAAATATGTCAAAAGACGTGCGTATGTATACTCACCTGCAAGCCCATAAGAAAGCAAACACTGTAGCCATATTGCTAAGATGAATATGTATTCCTGCTATCTTTGAAACCGATTTAAACTCCCGCCGTCGCAGGAGTTTCAGCAGCTTGACAGCAGTTGTGACTCTTTATAGTTTGTAAAAAGCTCCAAAAGTTTAAAATATACTCAATGCAATAACTCCATCATCTGTGTCCAGCGGTCCGTTGTGCATTTGAAATGATAAGTATTCTCTGATTTGATAAGTACTGCGCCAGATCACAGTACCATTACACTCAGACGTTCACTGTGTTTACTTCGCTGACTGTATATAAAGACGGACGACGCGTCTCCACTTCCTGCCGATATGCAAAAGTGGATTCAAAATAAATCTTTTCTGGGAGCGGCCATCTTGCTTGTGTGACATCATTTGGAGCATGGTCATTTCCTGCGCAGTAGAGAAGCTGTCCCGCCCGCCTGATGGAAGTTTGAGAGTGGCTGTCACAGCTGTCAATCATGATGTCACACCCCCTTTTTATATCATCAAATAACTAATTAAAAACAAACTTATCAGAAATATGAGCACTCGGACAAACATTGGTGTGATAAGAATGACCTAAAATGATAGAAACCATTTTTGGGAAAAAATTATTGGATGTATACTTTGATTTTTTAGTTTGGCTCATGTCCCATCCGCTAACATGGAGGAGGCGGGACTTATGACCTGTACTGCAGCCAGCCACCAGGGGGCGATCCAGATGTTTTGGGACGCTGTCATATCGTTCATATTATATATAGTCGATAGTTTACCTTCATTAAATCTACAAACACACACACACGACAGACTGGTCGGGTAAAACTTCTTTTTTTAGCAACAGCGCTGTCTCATATTTTATTCTTTAAATGCATTATGGTGCAATAGGATGTGGTCGTTTACAAAGTGAAATACATTCAAATTAAAACCGTTAGCATCAGTTTGTTGCAATCAAATAATAGCTTTTAACAATAATGGCATCAAGAATCTATGCAATTATGTGTACATTGCAAAAAAATATATTTTGTATGAGTTCCCTTTTTAAGAAAAATCATTTCAATTAAGAGGAAATACATCTTTTTGCATAAAAAAAAACAGCTAAAAAGAAACAGACTTCACTTGTCTGTGTGAAACTAAAGCTTGAATAAACCTCTGTGCACATTTTAAGAGCTTGAATTCCCTTTAATGTTGAGACGCAGAAGTGAGCTTCCAGGAAATGACATCACAGACTGAAACAACACGGCCGGGTGCACAAAAGTGTTTACAGAATAATAATTATCATAATACAAATACTAAACAACAACAAAAGCAAAGATCAATTACAATCCTCATCAGAACAGATCTGCATTCGGTACAATATTCATCAACTACACAAAGTTCAGAGTTACTGCGGAAATATTTAAATTAATTGGAACTGTACATACGACATGTGAGAGGAAACAAAAGCCACATGATGGACGGAGAGACGTTTGTTGGGTTAGAAGACAAATTATTCAACATAATCAGAGTTTGGAAACCGGCTGTGCAGACGGTTTACTCAGTACGCCTCAATGGGCCTCTGTGATGGTTGTTTGGGTTTTTCATAGTTTTTTTGCAGCCATGTGTCTCTTAGTAATGAAGCACAGTCACTGTGAGGCTGCGCAGGTTTGACCTCAGCATAACAAGCGTTTCACTTTTTCAACACAAAACACACAAATCCAGTTGATTTCAGTTGATTTCTGTTTATATAGCAGAGTGATTGATGACTGTAAACTGTGTGTTGAGCTGCCAAAGGACTGAAAACAAAAGAAATATAAAACTATTTTCTACATCTTTTGACTGTTTATTATTTAGTGTTGTGACATTATTTGTTTATCTCATGCCAACAGTATATTGTTTACGTAAGTGTCATTATTTTTAAATCTGGCAATTTGTCCTTGTTTTTTTTTGTTTTTTAAATGGAAAAAGTTAGATTTTAAAAATCAACCATGTCATATTTCAGCATGGAAATTTGATTTTGACTTCTGGGAACAACATGTGACAAATTAATTTTAACTTCAAGGTCCATTTACTTAGATTAGAGATTATTTTGTAACTGAACCAGTGTGTAGTTGAACTACTTCTTGTTTTTTTTACTTATTTAGAGCTGAACTGAGAGCAGAACTCTTTCTAACTTGACTATAATTTTCTCACCTGCGCAATAAGTCCGGCAATATTCTACATTTTTCATCTTGTCAACGAATCCCATAAAAACACCTAAACCAACAATGCGTGCATCTACTAACTAAGTTCTGTGATATATCTTATTCCTCTGTGCTGTAGACCTCCGTTGTTGTCCAAAAACGATTAAAAACACCTCACCGCTGCGCTGGATGACGTGTTCCTTCATTACCATGAACACACACACTGTAGTTTATTTTGACTCGACGCCCACACACACCGTCCTGCTGCCAGAAATGCTCACGAGAGCAGCAAATGTGGATTCACTGAAAACAGTCCTCAACAAATGCACTATTTCATCCTTTCGTCTGTTTGTTAACTAACTACACTGACCTGCTGTTTTTTGAGCATTACTGAGCCTTTTAAAAACTATATATCTGTGAGGTGTTTTTAGATCTTAGCTTACTAATGGGCTAATGGGCTTGTCAGAGTAGAGAAGTAGGAAAGTATTCAGAAACACTGGTGATGGGATTTGTTGACAAAAAGAACTAATGTAGAATGAATTAGCTGCATCCTTTAAATCAATCAACATCTTCATCTGCGAATTTTCCTGCAAATTTTTCTATGTAAATCAACAATAACTTAAAAACAATGACAAAACCTTATGCATGCAGTATACGGTAGAGGCAAACTGGAATGAAGTAGTTCCACTTAGGTGTTCCCAGATGGATAATTTCCCTTAAAGTCTGCCCTCTGTGTGGTGATCATTTCGACAAATTAACTATTCTTCCTGCCGTTCAGGAGGTGCTTTGATATGTTCTCTAGAATAAAAAGGCTAGAAACATATTTTAGCACTTAACATGTTGGACATGAGACATAAAATCACCCATATGTCAACAATCCTTTTTAATTTAGTGGGTTTAATCTTCTGTTGTGCTTCATTATTGTGTATTAAAGAGATGTTTTGGGGCCAGAAGAGAAAACAGGAACTATCTTTTCCACTGCACTCACCCCTCAGGCTGAACTCAGGCCAGTAACTGACAGAATAACCCAAGTATGCCACAGGAGCTGCCAAAGGGGCTTCATCTCTTCTTTCGCAGTCTCTTGGGGATTGTTTCTGAAGGCTGAATAATATTCTTCCACCACTCTGGGCAAAAGAAAAGAGAAGTGTGGGTCAGGATGCCTGACGGTCGGTACAATGTGTGCTTCACTACACAATCATGCTTTGGTGTTGAACACCGCTGGCAGCATGAGGACAATAGAAGTCTGGTTAGCCAGCTGCTGATGAGTTCAAAGATTCAGACTGTAAAACTCATGCCAGTGTTCATCCTCCAACATTCACCTCTCAGTGCAGATGATTGTCTAGTTAAACTAAATTAAACAGAGGCGGAGAGAAACTGTACATCCAAGAAATAAATAAAAGTATACCACACAGTAAATCTGTCAGGTTCGCTCTGAAAGCTTCAGGAAGATAACAAGTGACAAAAAAAAAAAGACGAACAATAAGTGAAACAAACAAAAAGAACAATAAGAAACAAATTCATAAAGAGCTTTTTATAAACATAAAATGCACAGTTTTTCCCTCTCTGGATACAAAACAGAATATTTAAACAGAAACATTTTCAACTGAGTATCATAAAATCATGTTGGATGTTGTTTTTTTCCACTTGAGTTTTGGAACGATTCACTTTGGATTTAAAAAAAATGTGTGGAATTACAAATCATCAACATAAAATTATCCAAATTGGCGAAATCAAATCAATTATCATTTATTGGCAACAGCAAGATAAAACTGGAGGATGAAGATTTTTAAAAAATCCATTTTGTATAAAGTTGTCAGGCGTCGTTAAAACAGTTAAAAAGTACTGCAGGGTCCAAAACGTCCACTACAAAGATCTTTTTGTTTATCATTCATCATAAATATTAACAATAAAATCATAATTTAAGTTGATACTCTTTATTTTATAAAATAATATATTATTCAAAAGTAATGTTTTTTGTAAAATTGAAAACATGCTCATTGAAATAGATTTGTTTACATGTTTACTATTCAAATATTCATTCATATTTGGTGCATTTTAACTGATTTTTCATAACAATATCCACAAAGTAAATTCAGAATCATTCCCAAATCATTTTCTAGCAAAGCTCCTGTAAAGAACGACATAATTTAGTAAAACTGGAATAGAGGTGATGTTCAATGTGTAGACTTCCAATTAATTCCAATTAATTTTAAGCATAATACCCAAGCAATTAAGTCTTTTGGTCAGACGAGCATGAAAAAATGTAAAATTTTGTTTACAATACAACAAATATGGAGTAATAAAGTTTTAAATTAAAATACATACATACACAAGATTTGGGTTAAATTTTGGGTTAAATTTGGGTACTTTGGGTTAAATTAAGCTTTTCTTTAAAGGAAGTTAAATAACAGTCTCTATCTTCTCTATAATTGGTACCAAATTACACAAAATTTACAAGGAAACTTTCCAGAAATAACGAACCTGTAAAATAAAGCGTTACTCTCAACTGTTCTCCTGAGTGTTGGAAAAATATTCCTCACACCGAAAACTGAAGCAAGATAGAAATTTATTACATGGAAGTGCAACAAATGCTAGATCTTTTTTTTTTTTTTAATTTATTTTATTTTACAAACATTTTACTTCGAATAATTTTAATTCAAATTAATCTGTTTGATAAACAGATTAATGATAATTCAGTTGTCTTGTTTTTTCAGTTAAGACTTTTATCTGATGTAAAGGCCGATCATCTCTCTCACAAAGATTTGGAGAGTTATTCCTGCTTTTATTATCTCTCAGTTAGACTGTTGTAATTCTCTGTATGTGGATCTGGATCAGTCGTCTCTTTGTCATCTGCAGTTAGTACAAAACGCAGCTGCTCGTCTTCCAGCTGGTAAAAGAAAGCGTGATCACATAACACCAGTATTGGCCTCTTTCCACTGGCTTCTAGTCTGTTTTAGGATTGATTTTAAGATGATTTTATTGCTGACTTTTAAGGTTCTGCTTATGTAGCAGAACTCCTGTATCATCACACTCCAGTTGGAGTGCCGAGGTCGACCAACCAGATGCTGTTTGGAATTTGAGTTGAGCTTGACTTTATCTTCTATTGTGCTGCAATTATTTTATAATTATTATTATGTTTATTGTTTTCTTTTATTCCTATTTGTTGTTTACTTTTATATTATTTTTTTTTTGGTATTTTAAGCCTGTTCAGCACTTTGGTCAGCTGTGGTTGTTTTAAATGTGCTGTACAAATAGTTTGACTGGACTTGACAAATGAAGTCCAAAGTGAGCACAGCAGTACACCAGGCCAGTTTCAGTGGAGCTGCACTGTATATCAACTAAACATATTTATGGGATCTAAGATATAAGCCAGTAGAACAAAGGACACACTGCTCCACTTAGTGAAAGACATCTGCAAAGACTGCAGCCTTAATGGCACAGTAACAGCTTCCAAACCTCTTCGCTGATGACTAAATGTTCTGCGAGAGCCAAACACTCGCTGCTAATGACTGAAGGAAACTCTTCTTTACAGATCAGTTCAAGTCTGGACTGCAACTGGAGACATTATGTGGAGAGATCGCATGCACAAGTCCATAAAGGATTCTTGTTATTTTCTGAAGAGGCATGCCATCCTTTCTGATAAAAGGATTCAGGATGTTGAGTATGATTAGGCATCAAAACTTGTTGACGGGGCTGGTTTGAAGTCTAAAGAAGGGCAGGAAGTGTTGAGTTTCATGGCTTCACACAGCTCAAACCAAATGTAAAAATACTTAAGTATAATTTTATAAAGAGATGCAATAATAGAAACATACTGCACACTCATATTTTGACTGAATAAATCTTTTCTAATACTTAACAAACAGATAAATGATGAAATAAAAGAGCTCTTGGTAGTGGACTCACAGCTTTAGATCCCCGTTGTACATACAATGTTTTTTTAAAGAGTCATTTCACCCAGATCACAAAAATAAAACAGATATTCTCACTATTTGTGGTATTTAGTCGTGCAAAGAGTTTTTAGATATACAGTAAAGTTGACCTGCAAGGAATTTCACTTGTGGTGCTAAAATAATAATAATAAAAAAATGACATATGATGAACTCAACAGCAATATGTCTTTTCAGAAACAGTATCCTGACACACTAGGAAATAATTTCTGGGTGAAAAATTGTGAAATGTTCATTAAGAGGTCTGTGGATTATCCCGAATAATCAGGATATTGTTTCTGGAAAGTTTTTCAAGAGTCATTTTTTGATTATTTAAGCACCGCAAGTGAAATTGCACCCACCTCCACTGTATTTTGTATATTTGTGTGTTGGCAGGAGATCCAAAAAATGCTTCTGTACCCGTTGAAGAGCCAGTTTGGGCTTGAAACGTTGCACTCTTTCTTAAATTTGATAAAGAAAAATCCTGAAGAGTCCTTGGGAGCCGGAGGGTATCTACAATTTTTTTTGGATTCAGTGCCTGGATTTAAAAGATGTGTTTGTGTTCTGAACACTGATTGCAGGGAGTTCTCAAAACTCAGTGGAATAAAACCAAAAGTCTGTGCACGGCTAGACACAACATGGGAAGATGTTTTTTGTTTAGTTTTTATATTTTTATTTAGAGTGAATTGATCCTTTCGGTGATAATAATCTCAACCTGGCAGCACGCTTTCTTCTTTTTTGCTTTCATATAAACAAAGCTATGCCGCATAAAATATTGATATATTTGAATTCAAACAAGATTCATTGCTTGATCAGTAAATCTGTTGCCATTAATGAGATTGCTAAACTTTGGCTGATATGAACAGGGAGGGCTGAGCTTTAATGGCCGCTGACATCAACTTGATTTTTATCATTTATCCTAAAACTGTCACATTCTGATTGTCCTATCTGCCACGTGGAAAGAATCTCAGTCTTGGCAGGAGAAAGCGCCATTAAAAATGTTCTTGGGTGATTTTTAAAATCTAACAGCACTAGTTTGTCCAGAACATTTGTCTCAGAAAAGCTGAGATATGTCAATTATAAATTCAACTGTGTCACTATGATCATGTACATTATCAATATGTAGATATCTCTGATTTTGTTTTGGGAGTTTTACGAAAAAGCACCTTGATCGACTGGCCTGTGCTCTGAGGAAGCCTATTTGACTGTATTCTGTTCTGTTTCATCAATCCTGCCACTTCTGCTCTTTTCTGTCGCCATAAATTGTTTCTCACGGAGGTGAAAAGGGCAGCAGACTGTGTGCCTAAACAGCACAGGGAGTTGGAGAATGTTTGGGTTTGTATGTACAGTCCCGGTGACCCTTCCAGGACCCCACGAAGGCATGAACAAAAGCAACCATCCGGACACATTATAACACTATAGAATAAGGCACATCGAATAGATAGATCATCAATATTTACATAGGATATGGCTCCGCACACACATGCACAAACAAACATCACAGTATTAAAAAAACACCAAAACATAACAGCCTACTTTTTTGTCTACCAGAACCTTTTTTTTTCTTGTCTACCTTCCCACCTTGTGTTTATCCTTTCCTCCCCTCTCTGCTCTCTCCTCTGCTCCCTTTCATTTCCTCTTAGTTACACAGTCTGGCAGCCACGTCAGCCGATTCTGTAACGTGATATGATACAGTAGAATCGCATCAACGCTCTCTGACCACCCCGCAGCTCTCTAACACCCCTTATTACCCAGAAGACTCCGGGATTTAACAGAATAATGTGCGACTTTGTCTGTGATTATCTTAATGTGGTCTCTGGCGTTGGAGCAGTTTGTTGCAGAAAATTCAGAGACTATCTTTTAATAATTGTGCATGAAAAGGCAGATTTTTCTGGATTTAGCTGGTACTTTTATAAAAAAAGTGAAGGCAGTGCATTAAGATGGTGGCTCTGTTAGCTACTGATGATGCATTTTACTACATATTATAAATGCTGCATAGAGGAAACCTGCGCTAACTAATTATTATTCAGCAAAACAAATCGACCAGCTCCTTATGAATTCTGATGACTAGATATAGAAACAAATCTTGAATTTTTGCTAATCGGTCCAATTAAAATGAAAGTAGAAATGTTGGCTCCTATAACAGCTATGTCTGTAAATAATGTACATGATGAAACACAATTTAACAAATACAGTATGTTCCAGGAAAAGGGAGGATGGCAGGAAGGATGCAGGCATAGAGAGAGGAAGTTATGAAGCCACTTCCTGTCTAGCGTCTGCTCCACTAGCTTCTACCACTCAATACAGTCTGTCATTCAGAATTTCTTTCATCACTTTTTCTGATGTACTTACTTTCATCCATGTCCATACAAAACTCATAAAAGTCACTTTTTCAACTCTAGAGCTGTAACCTCTGCTGTCTAAAAACCTCTACAGTGTTCAGTCCTCTCTGTCCTGATGGTATTACAGACATGTCTGAACTAAAGGTTCTAGAATGTTGAGTGACAGGTCCAGAGTGTGAAAGGTTTTAGAATGAACGTCAGAGAGTTCTAGAATGTTGGGAGTAGTTCAAGAGAATCAGAGGGTTCTAGAATGTTGGGAGTAGTTCCAGAGAATTAAAGTGTTCTAGAATGTTGGGTGGCAGTTCCAGAGCATCAGATAGTCTTGAATGTTGAGAGTAGTTCCAGAGAATCAGAGGGTTCTAGAATGTTGGGAGTAGTTCCAGAGTGTAAGAGGGTTCTAGAATGTTGGAAGTAGTTGCAGAGCATCAGACAGTTCTAGAATGTTGGGAGTAGGTCCAGCGCATCAGACAGTTCTAGAATGTTGGGAATAGGTCCAGAGCATCAGACAGTTCTAGAATGTTGGGAGTAGGTCTAGAGTGTCAGAGGGTTCTAGAATGTTGGGAGTAGGTCCAGAATGTCAGGCAGTTGTAGAATGTTGGGAGTAGGTCCAGAGTGTCAGAGGGTTCTAGAATGTTGGGAGTAGGTCCAGAGTGTCAGAGGGTTCTAGAATGTTGGGAGTAGTTCCAGAGCGTCAGACAGTTCTAGAATGTTGGAGTAGGTCCAGAGCATCAGAGAGTTCTAGAGTGTTGGGAGTAGGTCCAGAGCATCATACACTTCTAGAATGTTGGGAGTAGTTTTAGAGTGTGAAAGGTTCTAGAATGTTGGGTGACAGTTCCAGAACAAAATCAAAGTTTTAAATAACCAGTGGTTCCAGTGTTACCCTTGATCCTGGAACCCGTAACAGAAGTCTTGTCTGTCACTGAAGCTGCCAGCATGATGATGTCACAAAACTTTCCCAGAATGATGCGGCCGCAGTTCAGAAACACAAGGCCTCAGAGCACCAGGATCAGCTCTAGAACCTGGTGCTGTGGCTGAAGCTGTCGGACATGATGATGTTCTTGTAGAAGTTGTCAGAGCGCGTGGAGCAGTAACCTTTCACCTTGTCGATCATCTGGCTGACAGGGAGGATAGAGGAGGAGGAAGAGGAATTGGGCTCTACCTCTGAGGAGGAAGAGGACGAGGAGACACACTTGGGACTGGTCTGGTTGGAATAACATTTATCTGCATCCAGAGAGCAAAGACAGAGAGAGAGAGAGAGAGAGAGAGAGAGAGACAAGGATCACAATTTAGTATGATTATAGTTATTTAACTGTTAAAAGGGAAGGTGAAAATGCTTCCTTTAATTTCATCCCTGATGGTGTATAGTTGCAATCAAATAAAACATGTCAACATTAACTATTTAACACTCAGGTATTAGTATTATTTCAAGTATTTCAGAGACAGTATTACAGCTTTAAATAAGGTGGTATGTTTAAAGACTAATTTGATATATTATTATTATTATTATTATTATATAGGAATTCATCATTATTTCACAGCAAGAAAAACATGACACAGCTTAATTACATAGTTACATATGCACAGCATAGTTTAAATAAACCTACCAGGAGAGTAAAGAAAGACCAGGAATGTGAGCGAGGACAAGCAAAATGAATCACTGTGCATCCATTGTATATATACACAGTACCAGTCAATAGTTAAGACCACCTTCTCATTTAAGTTAGACTTTTGACCCCCCACATTTATTTTTTGTGTATTTGTTTTATTTATATATTTGTACCTTTTCTTTTTGCTTTGTTATATTTGTGTTAAGTTACTGCTGCTTGGATTATGTCTTGTATGTTTTGTATAGATGCAGTGTCTTTTTGTTGGTGTTGACATGTTCGTGGGTTCACTAAACATACATGTATGTAATAATCTTGTAAAACAACTCTATTCTTAATGATACTGCTTGAGCTAACATTAAAGAGTGGCAGACAAAGCTCAAACAATGTGGAAAACGTTTCAGTTTATTTCATGTATTAATTTTAGGAATGTTACAGTCTCCTCATCGCTCCACAGAGATCTGAGGTTTTTTGTCTCTTCAGTGGAAGCTTGAGTGACGTTTAAGTCACATGCTTCATGTATGTCATCATTTATTCACTGTTTACATTTGCTTATTATCTATACAACTACTTTTACACCTCAGACAAGTGTAAAAACTTGTTTCTGATTTTTTATTTTATATTGAAAATGCGAATAAAAAAAAGCTGGATGGAAACATACGATATTTAGTCTAATCAAATTTCTGTACAACTACTACTCTGTCATCTATGACCTACTCTGAACCAATTTCACACACCTCTGCACCTCTTTGACATTTAACACCATTTTGAAGTCAAAACTAGTTTGAAAAGTATGTGAATCAAATAAAGGATTTTCACTTTTATTTTTCACTTAAGTTCAAATTTTCACTTCTAGCAGTTTGATAAATACAGGCCAGGATCAGGAATCCCCTCAACATCTTGGAGCTAAGATCCTTTTGCAAAGTGCTCCCAGGGCTCTGCTGTTGGTACTTTGAGTCAAATAAAGATGATTTTCATGGCAGCTTTTGACCAGACTTTATTAAATATCTGATCAAAAACACACATTTCA
Organism: Thunnus albacares; assembly: GCF_914725855.1. Taxonomy (NCBI): domain Eukaryota; kingdom Metazoa; phylum Chordata; class Actinopteri; order Scombriformes; family Scombridae; genus Thunnus; species Thunnus albacares. Next base: position 24,123,523 of record NC_058121.1, on the reverse strand, counting down.
CTACTTAATAAGGTACAATTGCTCCCTCATGTTGCTTAATTTCCAAATGGAGGCTGCCACACATTCTCCATGTGAAAAAAGCTGGTTTAATGGGTTGCTGTAATGGGTTTTTGCTGACCATCTGTAGCAGGTCCTTGATTCTCTGTTTCCTTACTCATAGAAAAGTCGGAGTGCAGTGTAAACCTCTGCCTTCTAGCAGAATAATTGGCTCTCTTGCCGGGCAATTTGGTTGTTGTCTGGTGTTTGTTTTCCCTTCTCTTCCAAACGGTTGGTTTGGCTTTCCTCCTTCCCAGGATACTCAGAGCCAACAGATAATACAACCAGGCCGAGAGAAGCTGGGTCCGTTGTGGCTTCAAAACAGCAGCCTCATTTATAAAAGCATATTTGGATTTCATTTTCCACTTGATCCCAAATTTACTTTTTAGAATGTGCACATACCTGATTAAGACAGACAACTGTAATGAGTGGTATGCTTGGATATTTTTATGCTGCAGTGTTATCTGGACCTTGAAAGCTCTCAGCTTTTGTCCCGGGTTTAAGTGGAGATGTGTTTTGGTAGAACTTCACAGAATGGGATGGGAAGCATATGGAAAGATGGGTGGTACATAATTAACATACAGTGTCTGACATAGACAGCTTCATGGTTGACTATGTCATTCTGTTGAGACCACCAATGAAAATATGAAGAAGCAGAACAGATTTGTTTTGAAACAAATGCTTTAACTCTTGTGAAAACTATATTATTATATTATATACTACGATATTATACTTTATTTCTTTAGAGTATTCTGCATATGATTTGTGTAACGCCATCTGACACTGCTGACTGCGTAACATCATCAACACAGATTAAACATACAAGAGAGTTAACTGTCCATGAAACATCTCCACAAAACCGTGAAATATTCTGGTGTACTGATGATCAAAAACTGGAGTGGCTGTTCAAATTTTGATGTGTTTGAAAGTTTGATAACTGTCTCAAAAGCCTGGAAAAGAAGACAAGATTTATTGTTGAGTTTGTTCTGATTATTTTACTACTATATAGTCAAGGTTTCTATCAGTGATTTATGAATTTTGTTGGATGCAATGACAGTTTAAAGATTCAAATTTGAAAGCTGTTTGAATTTCTTCTCTGTTTTTGGACTTTCTCTGGGTTTGGAAGTTTGCATGAATAAGTTGTGCTTTGTAAGCCAGTGTGGGCTGAACATAGTTGTATATGACACAATAATAAAAATTTCATTCATATATGGGGCAAACAAAATATTATCAACATCTTAAGGAAACAACTCAGAAAAAAAGTACAACAAACAGCACCACTCCAAAGATGGTTCATATTAGCTCAAATGCCTGTTAGCAACTTTTATCTGACAGTCAGCAATTTGAAAGTGACATTTCAAAGCAACATAATGCCAGGCAAGGCAAGTTTATTTAAATAGCACATTTCAGCACCAAGACAATTCAAAGTGCTTCACATAAAACATTAAAAGCATCAAGACAAAGTGCAAACGAAACACATCAAATAAAGGAAACCCAGATACAACCAAAAACAGTAATTTAAGAGCCAAGAGAACAGAAAACAAAAACAAGCTAAATAGAATAAGACAGATCTAAAATACAAGAATTAAAGTTACAGTGCAGTACAAGAAATGAAGAATTATTTGATTTAATTAAAGGCAGCAGCAAACAGAAAAGTCTTCAGTCTTGATTTAAAAGAACTGAGAGCTGCAGCACACCTGCTGTTTTCTGGGAGTTTGTTCCAGATATGTGGAGCATAAAAACTGAACGCTGCTTCTCCATGTTTAGTTTTGACTCTGGGGACAGAAAGCAGACTTGTCCCAGATGACATTAGAGGTCTGGATGGTTCATAACGTAGCAGAAGATCAAAAATTTATTTTGGCCCTAAACTATTCAGTGTTTTATAAACCAACAGCACAGCAGTATTTTAAAATCAAAGACAATCTGACAACTGGAGTGATGTGAGCCACTTTCTTGGTCTTAGTGAGGACTTGAGCAGCAGCGTTCTGAATCAGCTGCAGCTGTCTGATTGATTTTTTTAGGGAGACCTGTGAAGACACCGTTACAGTAGACGAGTCTACTGAAGATAAATGCATGGACCAGTTTTTCCAAATCTTGCTGAGACATAAGTCCGTTAATTCTTGATATATTCTTCAGGTGATAGTAGACTGATAGTAGCTTGTAATTGTCTTAATGTGGCTGTTGAAATTCAGGTCTGAGTCCATGACTACACCAAGATTTCTGGCTTGATTTGTAGTTTTTAACATTACTGATTGACGCTGAGTGCTGACTTTTAATTGTTCTTCCTTGGCTCCAAAAACAATTACTTCAGTTTTATCTTTGTTTAATTGAAGAAAATTCTGGCACATCCAATCATTGATTTGGTCAATGCACTTACTCAGTGCTTGTATTGGTGATATGGTTATGTAAATTTGTGTGTTGTCTGCAAAATTATGGTAACATATTTTATTGTTTTCCATAATCTGAGCCAGTGGAAGCATGTAGATGTTGAGCAGAAGAGGCACCAGAATGGAGCCTTGGGGAACTCCGCATGTCATTTTTGTTCGCTCAGATGTGTAATTACTTGTAGACACAAAGTGTCAAACCAGTTTAGTACTGTGCCAGGAAGTCCCACCCAGTTTTCCAGTTGGTCTAGTAATATGTTGTGGTCGACCGTGTCGAATGCAGCACTGAGATCCAGTAATACCAATACTGAAATTCTGCCACTGTCTGTGTTTAAGGGGATGTTATTGAAGACCTTAACAAGAGCAGTCTCTTTGCTGTGGTGTGGTCGAAATCCTGACTGGAACACATCAAAACAGTTGTTTGGTGTCAAGAAGTTGTTCAGCTTTTTAAATGAATTTTACTTAAAAATGGAAGGTTTGATATGGGCCTGTAATTGTTCATTAGTGACATCTGTAGATTGTTCTTTTTTAAGAGTGGCTTGATGACGGCAGTTTTCAGGGCCTATGAGAAGAAACCTGAGAGAAGAGACGTGTTGACAATCTGTAGAAGATCTGAGGCTATGCAATCTGAAACATTTTTGAAAAAGCTTGTAGGCAGAATATCAAAGCAGCAGCAGGATTTCAGATTTTGTATAATATCCTCCAGGTTTTTATGGTTGATCGCATAAAATTGTGTCATACTACTTGAATTGATTTTAAGTGGACACAGGGACAACACATACCCTGTACTTGATATGGAGGCACTGACTGTTTGTCTAATTTTCTGAATTTTGTCAGTGAAGACGGAGACAAATTCCTTCCAGGCCCTGGTGGATAGAAGTCCAGGGGCTGTTGACACAGGAGGGTTTGTTAGCCTGTCGACAGTAGCAAACAAGGCACGTGTATTATTATTGTTTTTGGCAATGATGTCAGAGAAGAAGGACCGCCTTGCATTTCTCAGTTCCAAATTATAAATGTGAAGTCTCTCTTTATAGATGTCATAATGAACCTGGATATTTAGCAGTTCAGCAAAGTCATCAAAAAAGGTTGCACAGTATTTAGGTGGCCAATAAATATTTAGGAACATAGCTCGAGAAATGGAATTCAACTGAAGAGCCACATATCCAAAAGACGCAAAATTTCCACAAGATATCTGCTTGCATTTGAGGGAATCATTAAACAAAATGGCAACTCCACCTCCTTTCTTTATTCACTCATCCAGGGTGAAGGAGGTGGATCCTCACAGGCGGTTGCCAGTGAGGGGGTGGAGACTCCTCCTCTTGGCTCTGATGTCTCCCATGTTCAAGGCTCTCCTCAGGTGGGGGCTGAGGTGGCTTGCCTTCAAGGTTTCTGCCGTGCTGTGTTATGTTTTCCTCCTATTTTGATTCCTCTTGTCTCTTGTCCTTGGTAGAGGGAACAGATGAGGTGACGCAGGAAGTAAAATAGGTTAGAGGTGAACAATTTTATACCTCACTTGTAAAGACAAAGTCCATCTGCCTTGAAAAGATGTTTGTGGTCCCAGAAAAAGTTGAAATTGTCAATAAATGCAGTGAATGGGCGGTACATGCAGTTGAGAACCATGCATTCTGTGCCAACAATCTGCTGAATCTCTCAACTCCTCTTCTGACTGGTGGTAAAGGGCCACTGATAAACACCTCAGAGAGCTGACTGTGTCCAAAAGATCAATAAAGTCTTGTTTCAGCATTTCAGACTGTTGTTCTACAACATTATTGGTCCCTATGATGATTTTCAAAGTTGGATGTGCAGCCATGATATACAGGATTCTTTCTGCCAAGTCAGAGACCATATCCTTGGGAAAACAGAATACTTTGGTGTTTTCACTTCACATGCTTTTTAGATCTTTTACAATAAAGTCACCCACAATCAGAGTCCAAAGCCCAGTTGTTAGCTTTCCCTGCAGCCTTTTACTTTCTGAGTTACTTTCAGTCCTTATCCTGCTGTGTGAAGATGAGAAGTTTTTCAGGTCATCAGACGGAGATCCAGAGTCCTGCAACAGTGGAGCAAAATTGTTCTCCAGTTGCACACTTGGTTGTTGGGAAGGTTTGTTGCTAGTTTTCCATTTTGCAGCTGTGCACGGCTGTGTCCTACTAAGAACAGGGGTTGAATAGGCGATCTGGCTGGATGACAATGCAGGCCAGCCGGTCGCATCAGAAATCTCAGGGTGCTGGGCTCTGCCTGTTACTCGTCCAGGGAGGACTACCACTTGTAGATTTATTAAACAGCCCTCCTGTTTCTTGGTAGTCTTCTTGGTGCTAATTAGCCGTGTGTTGGCATGATCTTCTCCACCGCTTTGAGTCCATGGTAAAGTGGTGTTGTTCCCACATAGTCCATTCACTTCCATGTCCAATTCTAACCAGTCAATTTTGGTTTCCAGAACTGCAATCTTCTGTAGAAGTTTGTGGTAGTCATCCATGTAGAAGGGGGACATCTTGCTGCTAATTAGCTTTAGCTAAGTACCATGTTTCCAGTGGCTGCAGTACAGGTTTGTGCTGTTGGTAGGCCACGCTCATGTAGTACTGAGGAGGTCATAAAATGTTGAAATATGGCAATAGCCTACTGTATCTACAAAAAATTGCAGTCCCAGAAATTTATAATTAACCGGGAGCCGCTGCTCGTAGTTTTTCACAGAGAAAAGAAAAAAAAAGAGAATATCAGCAGAAAAATGCAAGCAGTGGCGAGAGCAAGCAGCAGGGCATTTGCACTGTAAGAAAGCAGGAAGCAGCATGGCGAGTACTACTGCCAAATCATCTGTTCCCACAATACAGGTGCATTGCACAAAGATGTCTAGCATTGTTCAGGCCTTGTACTACCCATTGAGCTTAACTTTAAAAAGCTTTGAATTCAGTTCAACAAAAAAGATCTCAGAAGGTATTGAAAAGGCTTAAACGTCCTGTCCAAACATGTTTAATATCATCTAGAAACATTAGTTGTAAGCTTTTTTGTATGTGTTGTATAACCTACAAGTTAGACTGGTACGGCAGGAAGCTGTTGAATCCTTTTTTGTGGAGTTTCAGTCAGCACCATCAGACCTGCAGTAAACACTGTCACTACTACAGCTACAGCAGCTAGGAAGCAAGTCAAGTCAAGGTTTTAGCTAAAAATTTAAATGAACTTAAGTCATTTTGGTTAATGGGTTAATACATCCACCAATTGTCTACTGCTTAACTGGGTCCAAGTTGCATTAATTGAATTAATTTTATCATTAGGAATTGTTGTTTTATACAGCTAGGAATCACTGAAAAAATTATATGGTATATAGTTCTAAGTAAGCCACATATAATCATACCATCATACCTTCATACTTGGCTGATATGAAACAGGACTTAAAATGCCTTTTATTAAAAAAGGTCTTAAAAAGTCTTAAATTTATTTTTTGGGAACCTTGTAGAAACCATGATATCATGTGTCCTTTAGAGCTGCAATGATTGGCTGATTAGTTGATCAACAGAAAATTGCCCAGCAACTATTTTGATAATCAAATGTTTCAGTAATTTTTATGAAAAAATCCAACATATTTGTTGGTTGCAGCTTCTCAAATGTGATAATTAGAAGCTTGTATGTGTCATATGTGATAAACTGAATATCTTTGGGTTTTGGACTGTTGATCGGACAAAACAAGACATTTTCACTATTTTCAGACATTTAATAGACAAAGCAATTCATTGATTCATTGTGGAAATAATCATCAGATTCATCGCTAATGAAAATAATTATTAGCTGCAGAGTCTTTGTGGTTACTATCAGGATTAGCCAAGGAGCGAGATGGATCAATGCTGTTCTGAGCAATGCAAGTGCAAACCAACTCACACTTGTACTTCTAAAATCGCTGCTCATTATTAAATGATGTCTGGAAAAAGTTCAAACATTTTCAGAGTTTCCTTACTTTTGAGGATTATTTCTTCATGGGTGTTGCAGCTGTGAACTACAATCATTTTTTTAAACACTGATGCTTTTGGACCAACACTAGCAGCCTCTAGAGTTTTACAACTTGGAACTCTCTTCCCAAACAGAGCCAAAGCAATGGAGCTAAACATATACAATGTGGGCCAAATCAAGCACATTCAATCTCCCTGCTGGCCCTCTGCTGCCATGAAATGTATAGTGTGACATTGTAAAGGAGGCAATAATTCAGCAAACGTTTGAGTTATAATGTTCAGCCAAAGTCTTCTTTGGCACGGACAAACAGCTCAATCACTGCTCTTTGTAATCCCTAGTAACGCTGCCTAATCAAACAACAGAGGACTGAAGTTGTCATCTTGTCGTGATTCCCTACATCTCGTCCAGCTAGTGTCCCTGTGCAACATGAAGCTATAGGGTCAGGAGATAGTTGTCTGCTGGCGTACGCTGCAGTCACGACTTCCACTGGACTTCCACTATGACAGCGCTGATTAGGGCTCCACAGCTCGCCCTGTCAACTAATTCTGACTTTTGAAATGCTTTATGATGTCAAACTGGGATGTTTGTTTTTGTTCCTGCATCCAAACAGGCGTTGTCTTTTTTCCCCCTGCCATATTCCCCTAAAATACAAACCAGAGTGCATTTTAGTACAGTGATAAAAACTGAGGGTCACAGCGACGGGGTGATGGGTGGGTTAGGGTTGAAGTGGTGTCACAGTGAAGGCTATCAGCTCAACCTCTGATCATAAACTATATGCTTTGGGATGGAGGGATTCTCTAACCTCAAACATCTGGAAACTATAGAATGAAAAGCTAAAGCTGGCAAAGAGATTCAGAGACGTTGCAGACCGAACTCAGAGAGAAAACTGAGAGGAGAGGAAGACTCCAGCAGCCACAACATACAGACATGCAGATGCTGACTGTTTCCATTGGAAGCTCTGATCCAGCGATATGTCTGGAACCAACTGCACATAGTTTTACAAATCCCTGCTAAGAATCTTTCTTTGGAGCAATAAAACACACAGAATGAGGAAAGGCCATATATATAAACCCGAGAGATTTTATTTGTTACAACTGGTCAGTTTATATAAGGGCCGTTATGTTCGATGTGGACACAAAGTCTGCAGCTTACAATGGAAAGAGAAGGCTGCTTCCCATTCAGTCCATTGTCGGTAATCTTCTCTACATTTACAAGCTCTAAATGTCATAACAATGTGATTCTATAAACACCACATTGACCTTAAATCTGTCACTAAGATGTCTCTATTTGACAGCATTTTATACAATACCTAGAAAAGAACAGCAGCAGCCACTACGTCTTGAGGCTGATGTACCTTAAAGTGCCACCAACGGCCGCCAGCTGTTCCAATTGACTCCTATTCAAAAAGCCTCAACTTCTCTCAAGAAATACTAAGTCAATCATTTTTTTCAACGAGTCATTATGGTCTCAATCTCTAAATTCTGGCCCTCTTATAAGTGTGCTGGTGGTCATCTTGGAAATTATTAATCTCTTCATAACATTTGAGGACTTATAGTAGCTTTATTCTCTGCAACGTGGGCCTTGATTGACAGCTGTGATTGACAGTTGGCTCATCTGCTGCTCTCCCTGGCTCTGGGACTTGCACTGAGTCAGACTTTCAGTCCTTCTGTTTTTTTTTTTTTGTGTTTGCTCTACTTTGTGCTTTGGGAGTTACACTAACAAAACCCTCACAGGATGCTGACATGCAATATTTTGGTAAGTTTAAAGGAGAAGTCAGGCGATTTTATATATTTTTCTTCTTGCAAACAAATCCCATGTTTGGATCCAAACCAACAATGAACTGATCTTACAAGTATTGTGTGTGTATCCAAAACGTGATATAACTTATTCCTCTGTGCAGTTGTTGTCCAAAAACTATTAAAAACATATCAGTGAGCCACACCAGTGCACTGGGTGACTTGTTCCTTCATCATGAAGAGTTTGGTCACGTTAGTTTGTTTAAAAATGTCTCCAAAGAGTAATAACAGTGATCACGTTTTCTGTCCCAGGAGAGTAGTTCTGTGTAAGGCAGACGCCACTGAGCATGTGCAGGAATGTGGTTCTCTTTACAGCTTCATTAGCTTGTTGTGCTACATATAACAACCTCTTGACTTTGTACTGCATTGTACATTTCTCAAATAAATTTATTACAAAGCCACCAAAGTTTTTTTTTACAAACATGCATTTAACAGCTGTTGGCACATTTTTACTGTGTATTGATAAGTGTTAACATACAATGTGTTTCTGCAGTCACTGCTCTCCTGCCGACCAAGGAGGAAAAGTTTAGCCACAAAGAGCGAGACCTGTTGATGCCAGACTCTTATACTTGGTTAAAGGTTAATACAGAGATTAACTGCTATAGTAAATGTTACCAACTGGATAAAACTGGTGGTGCTGGTAGCAGCTCATGAGGATGTTTAAAAGTGAGTTATACTGGGTGTAGCAAGAAGAGTCCATAAGACTCTATCAGCTACTACAAATGGCTTCTGACCAAGTTTGATGGTTTCATGGCTTCTTTCATTGGGCCACAAAAACACCAGACAACAACCAGATCAAGAGCTCCTAATATACTAACTACCAACTAATATAAAATGGAAATGAGGGCTGGAAGGCCTGCTACAGATTAGGGCTGTTGGAACAAATTTTGGGAGATTATGTGTATTTTTTTTTTATAAATGTGTTGGCTAACGTTAGCGAATCTCGCCCTCCTCGCCTTGGCCTACATGCATGTGAATACGAAATGCTTTTGTCATGACTCAGTGTGTCCTCAAGAAAAGTTCTCTCTGCTGTAAACACACATAGCTGCTTTTATGTCTCCCCAGGTGCTTGGTGCTTGTTTTCGGCATAAACTCTCTCACTCTCTGCCTTCTCAACCTGCTCTTAGATGGTAGGCGGGTTGCTCTGGTAGCTGCAGCCTCACCATCACACACACACTCCTTATCTCTCTAGACTGCACACTCACTATGCACTGAGCTGTTCCTTACAGGAGCTACGCTACTTTTATAACACATTTTTGTTTTCGTTCACATTTTTGTTTGCGGTTCTTAAAATAAATTTTTTTTAAAATCCCTGATGCTTAGGCCAGTTGGGGGGGGTCAACTCCGCTGCCGGGCTTGCAGTGCACTTGCAGAAACCCCATGTCCAACGTTTTCTGAATCTGTCTGCATCACAATCTCACATTCAATGTGCTAACGTAACATCACAATATCAGACATAGCAGAAAGCAGTGCACCCATTTTATTTAAGAAGCGATGTGTGGAGCAAAAGTTTATGGAGTTCCGTCCACAAACGCAAAAATTAAACAAAAGCAGGAACACAGTGAAAGACTGATCAGTGCTGCAGTCTGCGGTGTGGGGTTTGGACACAGAGCCAAATAACACGTCATGTATTGATGTAAACAAGTGCATGCTGATGTGGATTTATTTATATTTCAGTTAAGTGCGTAGTTTAGTTACTATGATCCAGTACGATGAAGCTTATTTAACATTTTTATTTTAGTTAACGTCATTCATTTTGCGCCTAAGCTTAATTATTACTTAGCAAGAAGGCTATCACCTGTTTATTGGTGATGTTGGAATGCCCTCTAGTGGACAGAACGTATAACAACCACATGCTGATAGTGGCATTGGCAATGCTTAACTCAATGTATACAGTGTATACGTAGTAAATATTAATAATAGGCTAAATTTGAGCATTAAAATTTGAGTATAATTCAAATATTAAAAATAAAAAGGAATGAAATTTGAATTGGATTATGGAGGAGATTGACAGCACTAGTACAGACGGTGAGACAGTTGTTTTTCCATGGGGAATGTGTGGCAGCCTCCATTCGAAAAGTAAAGCAACATGAGGGAGCAGTTGAACCTCATCAACTGCAGGAAAAATTAAACTAATCATAAATATTCACGTAAATGTCTGCAGGGATGAAAGATGGCTAGATAATGCTAAACTGAACCTCTGATCTGAACGCAAATGTTGATGAAAATATCAGTTACACCCTATTTATTTCAATTAAAACTATTTAAAACGTAAATAGCTTAGATGCTGTTAAATATCTCCTACTGTGCCTGTTTACTGACTACTGACTCTGTCTCCAAACGGCACATTAAACATGACAAACTGCACAAAGCAAGAGAAGCTGGAAACTAAAATCTGGATGGTTTTCCAGGGTTAGGTCATGATTTGTTTTTGTTTGTACACTGTTAGATTCAGCCAAAAGCTGCTTAATATCAATGTGATCAATGTGTCTGGCAGCAGCAGTGACACATCAAAATTTATTTGCTTTTACTTTTACACTAAAACGCGCCAAGAAAAAGTTTCTGTTTCTATTTTTTTTCTCCACAGGACATTCATAACCATGACAATATGAGATGATGTTACTGCAGAGACAAAAATAACAGAAGAAGATGAATTATTTCATAGCTATAAAGTTTAGGTTGAAATATTTTTACATTAAAATTTTGCATGTATCTTTGTTTTCATTTTATTGCAATGTTTTTGCAGTAAAGATCACAGTTCAACTGGCTCAGGGATCACCCTGTATGCTTATTATTCCATCACTGACTAAAATATTGTAAGGTACTGTGATGGTGTTTTGCTTGGGAAATGAATTAATTTCAAGCTTCATT